>NC_092152.1:81930755-82080755 GCF_045791955.1 Oncorhynchus clarkii lewisi | reverse complement strand
CTCATATCAGACCGGGCCATGTCAGTCATCTTTCTCCTGCTTCTCTGTTCTTCTCATATCAGACCGGGCCATGTCAGTCATCTTTCTCCTGCTTCTCTGTTCTTCTCATATCAGACCGGGCCATGTCAGTCATCTTTCTCCTGCTTCTCTGTTCTTCTCATATCAGACCGGGCCATGTCAGTCATCTTTCTCCTGCCTCTCTGTTCTTCTTATATCAGACCAGGCCATGTCAGTCATCTTTCTCCTGCTTCTCTGTTCTTCTCATATCAGACCGGGCCATGTCAGTCATCTTTCTCCTGCCTCTCTGTTCTTCTCATATCAGACCGGGCCATGTCAGTCATCTTTCTCCTGCCTCTCTGTTCTTCTCATATCAGACCAGGCCATGTCAGTCATCTTTCTCCTGCTTCTCTGTTCTTCTCATATCAGACCAGGCTTATGTCAGTCATCTTTCTCCTGCCTCTCTGTTCTTCTCATATCAGACCAGGCCATGTCAGTCATCTTTCTCCTGCCTCTCTGTTCTTCTCATATCAGACCGGGCCATGTCAGTCATCTTTCTCCTGCCTCTCTGTTCTTCTCATATCAGACCGGGCCATGTCAGTCATCTTTCTCCTGCCTCTCTGTTCTTCTCATATCAGACCGGGCCATGTCAGTCATCTTTCTCCTGCCTCTCTGTTCTTCTCATATCAGACCGGACCATGTCAGTCATCTTTCTCCTGCCTCTCTGTTCTTCTCATATCAGACCGGGCCATGTCAGTCATCTTTGACCTGTCTCTCTGTTCTTCTCATATCAGACCGGGCCATGTCAGTCATCTTTCTCCTGCCTCTCTGTTCTTCTCATATCAGACCAGGCCATGTCAGTCATCTTTCTCCTGCCTCTCTGTTCTTCTCATATCAGACCGGGCCATGTCAGTCATCTTTCTCCTGCCTCTCTGTTCTTCTCATATCAGACCGGGCCATGTCAGCCATCTTTCTCCTGCCTCTCTGTTCTTCTCATATCAGACCGGGCCATGTCAGTCATCTTTCTCCTGCCTCTCTGTTCTTCTCATATCAGACCGGGCCATGTCAGTCATCTTTGACCTGTCTCTCTGTTCTTCTCATATCAGACCGGGCCATGTCAGTCATCTTTCTCCTGCCTCTCTGTTCTTCTCATATCAGACCAGGCCATGTCAGCCATCTTTCTCCTGCTTCTCTGTTCTTCTCATATCAGACCGGGCCATGTCAGTCATCTTTCTCCTGCCTCTCTGTTCTTCTCATATCAGACCGGGCCATGTCAGTCATCTTTCTCCTGCCTCTCTGTTCTTCTCATATCAGACCGGGCCATGTCAGTCATCTTTCTCCTGCCTCTCTGTTCTTCTCATATCAGACCAGGCCATGTCAGTCATCTTTCTCCTGCTTCTCTGTTCTTCTCATATCAGACCGGGCCATGTCAGTCTTTTCACATTTTCTTTATCATTTATTTTGTTCATGGCAGACGTGTGCAGTGAGCTCCAGAACACCCTCTGCTGATCTTCTCCTCTCCCCCTGTCATCCTTTGGCTTAGGAACAAAGGATGATCGATTTAACTTCTATGCTTAGAGTGTTATAGGGAATAGTGGTGATGCAGGAAGACAGAATGTTATAGTGAACAGTTGGGATGCAGGAAGACAGAGTGTTTTAGTGAACAGTGGTGATGCAGGAAGACAGAGTGTTATAGTGAACAGTTGGGATGCAGGAAGACAGAGTGTTTTAGTGAACAGTGGCGATGCAGGAAGACAGAGTGTTATAGTGAACAGTGGTGATGCAGGAAGACAGAGTGTTTTAGTGAATAGTGGTGATGCAGGAAGACAGAGTGTTATAGTGAACAGTGGTGATGCTGGAAGACAGAGTGTTTTAGTGAACAGTGGTGATGCAGGAAGACAGAGTGTTTTAGTGAACAGTGGTGATGCAGGAAGACAGAGTGTTATAATGAACATTTGGGATGCAGGAAGACAGAGTGTTTTAGTGAACAGTGGTGATGCAGGAAGACAGAGTGTTATAGTGAATAGTGGTGATGCAGGAAGACAGAGTGTTTTAGTGAATAGTGGTGATGCAGGAAGACAGAGTGTTATAGTGAACAGTGGTGATGCTGGAAGACAGAGTGTTTTAGTGAACAGTGGTGATGCAGGAAGACAGAGTGTTTTAGTGAACAGTGGTGATGCAGGAAGACAGAGTGTTATAGTGAACAGTTGGGATGCAGGAAGACAGAGTGTTTTAGTGAACAGTGGGGATGCAGGAAGACAGAGTGTTATAGTGAACAGTGGTGATGCAGGAAAACAGAGTGTTATAGTGAACAGTGGGGATGCAGGAAGACAGAGTGTTATAGTGAACAGTGGTGATGCTGGAAGACAGAGTGTTTTAGTGAACAGTGGTGATGCAGGAAGACAGAGTGTTATAGTGAACAGTGGTGATGCAGGATGACAGAGTGTTATAGTGAACAGTGGTGATGCTGGAAGACAGAGTGTTATAGTGAACAGTGGTGATGCTGGAAGACAGAGTGTTATAGTGAACAGTGGTGATGCAGGAAGACAGAGTGTTATAGTGAACAGTGGTGATGCAGGAAGACAGAGTGTTATAGTGAATAGTGGGGATGCAGGAAGACAGAGTGTTATAGTAAACAGTGGTGATGCAGGAAGACAGAGTGTTATAGTGAACAGTGGGGATGCAGGAAGACAGAGTGTTATAGTGAACAGTGGTGATGCTGGAAGACAGAGTGTTATAGTGAATAGTGGTGATGCAGGAAGACAGAGTGTTTTAGTGAACAGTGGTGATGCTGGAAGACAGAGTGTTATAGTGAATAGTGGTGATGCAGGAAGACAGAGTGTTTTAGTGAACAGTGGTGATGCAGGAAGACAGAGTGTTATAGTGAATAGTGGTGATGCTGGAAGACAGAGTGTTATAGTGAACAGTTGGGATGCAGGAAGACAGAGTGTTTTAGTGAACAGTGGGGATGCAGGAAGACAGAGTGTTATAGTGAACAGTGGTGATGCAGGAAGACAGAGTGGTATAGTGAACAGTGGGGATGCAGGAAGACAGAGTGTTATAGTGAACAGTGGTGATGCTGGAAGACAGAGTGTTTTAGTGAACAGTGGTGATGCAGGAAGACAGAGTGTTATAGTGAACAGTGGTGATGCAGGATGACAGAGTGTTATAGTGAACAGTGGTGATGCTGGAAGACAGAGTGTTATAGTGAACAGTGGTGATGCAGGAAGACAGAGTGTTATAGTGAACAGTGGGGATGCAGGAAGACAGAGTGTTATAGTGAACAGTGGTGATGCTGGAAGACAGAGTGTTATAGTGAACAGTGGTGATGCTGGAAGACAGAGTGTTATAGTGAACAGTGGTGATGCAGGAAGACAGAGTGTTATAGTGAACAGTGGTGATGCTGGAAGACAGAGTGTTATAGTGAACAGTGGGGATGCAGGAAGACAGAGTGTTATAGTGAACAGTGGTGATGCTGGAAGACAGAGTGTTATAGTGAATAGTGGTGATGCAGGAAGACAGAGTGTTTTAGTGAACAGTGGTGATGCTGGAAGACAGAGTGTTATAGTGAATAGTGGTGATGCAGGAAGACAGAGTGTTATAGTGAATAGTGGTGATGCAGGAAGACAGAGTGTTATAATGAACAGTGGGGATGCAGGAAGACAGAGTGTTATAGTGAACAGTGGTGATGCTGGAAGACAGAGTGTTATAGTGAATAGTGGTGATGCAGGAAGACAGAGTGTTATAGTGAACAGTGGGGATGCAGGAAGACAGAGTGTTATAGTGAACAGTGGTGATGCTGGAAGACAGAGTGTTATAGTGAATAGTGGTGATGCAGGAAGACAGAGTGTTTTAGTGAACAGTGGTGATGCTGGAAGACAGAGTGTTATAGTGAATAGTGGTGATGCAGGAAGACAGAGTGTTATAGTGAATAGAAGTGATGCAGGAAGACAGAGTGTTATAATGAACAGTGGGGATGCAGGAAGACAGAGTGTTATAGTGAACAGTGGTGATGCAGGAAGACAGAGTTTACACCCTTAGAAAAAAGGGTTCCAATAGGGTTCTTCTGCTGTCCCCATAGGAGCACCCTTTTTGTTTCCAGGTAGAACCCTTTTTGGTTCCAGGTAGAACCCTTTTGGGTTCCAGGTCGAACCCTTTTGGGTTTCATGTAGAACCCTCTGTGGAAAGGGTCATACATGGAACCCAAACAAGTTCTACCTGCAACCAAAAGGGCTCTTCAAAGGTTTGTCCCACGGGGACACCCGAAGAACAATTTCTGTTTCTAGATAGCACCTTTTTTTCTAAGAGTGTCGTCCCAAACCACCATCACCACCACCACCATCACCACCACCATCACCACCACCATCATCACCACCACCATCACCACCATCATCACCACCACCATCATCACCACCACCATCATCACCACCACCATCACCACCACCACCACGGGAGAGTTATGTGAACATTGGCTCATTCTGCCTATGTTTCTCTCGCTGTCTGTGTCACACACACACACACACACACACACACACACACACACACACACACATTATATCATACACCCCCACCCTCTTCTCTCTCTCTCCAATATGTCCAGAATTATGGGTATGAATCCAAAAGGTCATGATCTTTCAGAACCATAAAGACGTTCCCTGCTGCTGCTGCGGCTTATAGCCCTCCCACTAGTCATTCTGACAACACCATGCTCCAGGGTGAAGTGTCCCTGAGGTACAGATCTAGGATCAGCTTCCCCTTTTCCAATCCTAACTTCAACCATTACTGCAGAAAATGCTAAACTGACTCAAGTTCAGCGTCTAAGGGCAGCACCCATAGGTCAGTTTCCTGTGAGCAAAGACATGGGTGCGTCCTAATAATATCTCATTCAAGTGGTTTGGTTTTGTCAAGGGATTTGTAAATAAAGGCACATGTTGCGCGCACAGATATAATTAGAAAGACAGACACAAGGGTTGAAGCTGATAGTTCCACAACAAGGGTTCCCACTTCCTCAGTTTGACACATGGCTGGGATCAGGAGTGTGAAGACAGTCTGGCGTGGAGTGATGTTGTGTCAGATACAATACAACATATCTTGTTTCAGCTCCCCTTGAACTATTTGTGGCGTCTCATTCGGAGAAGTGTTTCTGGGACAGTCATTGTCGCTGTCTCTGGTGGTTACTCAAAGCAACTTTGATGAGATGCACTTTGTGACAGCTTGTAACTGACAGTGAGATATCTTCATGCAAATCTCTCGGACGTCCTCCAAGAACATTTCTGTAACATAAAACCAAGTCTATGTGCCTCTGCATAATGATGAGCTACTAGAACACTGTATCAAATCAGATTATACAGTTGGATTTTTCTGCTGGAGGTAGGAGATTTATTTAGACACAGATCTATGATAAGATTATTCTTCCTAAATCCTAAACTTTGTTACTTTTTAGTGGGGGAAATTAGTAATTGAGCTCAGGTCAGTGTCTGAGGGTATGTCCCAATTACCCATCCTGCCTCCGGAAGTGTGCACTTGTTCATTTCTCTTCACTGATTTTAATGGAGATGCCAGGTAAAATATATATGGTGTAAACAAGACCATGCTGTCAATATATATGGTGGAAACAAGACCATGCTGTCAATATATATGGTGGAAACAAGACCATGCTGTCAATATATATGGTGGAAACAAGACCATGCTGTCAATATATATGGTGGAAACAAGACCATGCTGTCAATATATATGGTGGAAACAAGACCATGCTGTCAATATATATGGTGGAAACAAGACCATGCTGCCAATATATATGGTGGAAACAAGACCATGCTGTCAATATATATGGTGGAAACAAGACCATGCTGTCAATATATATGGTGGAAACAAGACCATGCTGTCAATATATATGGTGGAAACAAGACCATGCTGTCAATATATATGGTGGAAACAAGACCATGCTGTCAATATATATGGTGGAAACAAGACCATGCTGTCAATATATATGGTGGAAATAAGACCATGCTGTCAATATATATGGTGGAAACAAGACCATGCTGTCAATATATATGGTGGAAACAAGACCATGCTGTCAATATATATGGTGGAAATAAGACCATGCTGTCAATATATATGGTGGAAACAAGACCATGCTGTCAATATATATGGTGGAAACAAGACCATGCTGTCAATATATATGGTGGAAACAAGACCATGCTGTCAATATATATGGTGGAAACAAGACCATGCTGTCAATATATATGGTGGAAACAAGACCATGCTGTCAATATATATGGTGGAAACAAGACCATGCTGTCAATATATATGGTGGAAACAAGACCATGCTGTCAATATATATGGTGGAAACAAGACCATGCTGTCAATATATATGGTGGAAACAAGACCATGCTCTCAATATATATGGTGGAAACAAGACCATGCTGTCAATATATATGGTGGAAACAAGACCATGCTGTCAATATATATGGTGGAAACAAGACCATGCTGTCAATATATATGGTGGAAACAAGACCATGCTGTCAATATATATGGTGGAAACAAGACCATGCTGTCAATATATATGGTGGAAACAAGACCATGCTGTCAATATATATGGTGGAAACAAGACCATGATGTCAATATATATGGTGGAAACAAGACCATGCTGTCAATATATATGGTGGAAACAAAACCATGCTGTCAATATATATGGTGGAAACAAGACCATGCTGTCAATATATATGGTGGAAACAAGACCATGCTGTCAATATATATGGTGGAAACAAGACCATGCTGTCAATATATATGGTGGAAACAAGACCATGCTCTCAATATATATGGTGGAAACAAGACCATGCTGTCAATATATATGGTGGAAACAAGACCATGCTGTCAATATATATGGTGGAAACAAGACCATGCTGTCAATATATATGGTGGAAATAAGACCATGCTGTCAATATATATGGTGGAAACAAGACCATGCTGTCAATATATATGGTGGAAACAAGACCATGCTGTCAATATATATGGTGGAAACAAGACCATGCTGTCAATATATATGGTGGAAACAAGACCATGCTGTCAATATATATGGTGGAAACAAGACCATGCTGTCAATATATATGGTGGAAACAAGACCATGCTGCCAATATATATGGTGGAAACAAGACCATGCTGTCAATATATATGGTGGAAACAAGACCATGCTGTCAATATATATGGTGGAAACAAGACCATGCTGTCAATATATATGGTGGAAACAAGACCATGCTGTCAATATATATGGTGGAAACAAGACCATGCTGTCAATATATATGGTGGAAACAAGACCATGCTGTCAATATATATGGTGGAAATAAGACCATGCTGTCAATATATATGGTGGAAACAAGACCATGCTGTCAATATATATGGTGGAAACAAGACCATGCTGTCAATATATATGGTGGAAATAAGACCATGCTGTCAATATATATGGTGGAAACAAGACCATGCTGTCAATATATATGGTGGAAACAAGACCATGCTGTCAATATATATGGTGGAAACAAGACCATGCTGTCAATATATATGTTGGAAACAAGACCATGCTGTCAATATATATGGTGGAAACAAGACCATGCTGTCAATATATATGGTGGAAACAAGACCATGCTGTCAATATATATGGTGGAAACAAGACCATGCTGTCAATATATATGGTGGAAACAAGACCATGCTGTCAATATATATGGTGGAAACAAGACCATGCTGCCAATATATATGGTGGAAACAAGACCATGCTGTCAATATATATGGTGGAAACAAGACCATGCTGTCAATATATATGGTGGAAACAAGACCATGCTGTCAATATATATGGTGGAAACAAGACCATGCTGTCAATATATATGGTGGAAACAAGACCATGCTGTCAATATATATGGTGGAAACAAGACCATGCTGTTAATATATATGGTGGAAATAAGACCATGCTGTCAATATATATGGTGGAAACAAGACCATGCTGTCAATATATATGGTGGAAACAAGACCATGCTGTCAATATATATGGTGGAAATAAGACCATGCTGTCAATATATATGGTGGAAACAAGACCATGCTGTCAATATATATGGTGGAAACAAGACCATGCTGTCAATATATATGGTGGAAACAAGACCATGCTGTCAATATATATGGTGGAAACAAGACCATGCTGTCAATATATATGGTGGAAACAAGACCATGCTGTCAATATATATGGTGGAAACAAGACCATGCTGTCAATATATATGGTGGAAACAAGACCATGCTGTCAATATATATGGTGGAAACAAGACCATGCTGTCAATATATATGGTGGAAACAAGACCATGCTCTCAATATATATGGTGGAAACAAGACCATGCTGTCAATATATATGGTGGAAACAAGACCATGCTGTCAATATATATGGTGGAAATAAGACCATGCTGTCAATATATATGGTGGAAACAAGACCATGCTGTCAATATATATGGTGGAAACAAGACCATGCTGTCAATATATATGGTGGAAACAAGACCATGCTGTCAATATATATGGTGGAAACAAGACCATGATGTCAATATATATGGTGGAAACAAGACCATGCTGTCAATATATATGGTGGAAACAAAACCATGCTGTCAATATATATGGTGGAAACAAGACCATGCTGTCAATATATATGGTGGAAACAAGACCATGCTGTCAATATATATGGTGGAAACAAGACCATGCTGTCAATATATATGGTGGAAACAAGACCATGCTGTCAATATATATGGTGGAAACAAGACCATGCTGTCAATATATATGGTGGAAACAAGACCATGCTGTCAATATATATGGTGGAAACAAGACCATGCTGTCAATATATATGGTGGAAATAAGACCATGCTGTCAATATATATGGTGGAAACAAGACCATGCTGTCAATATATATGGTGGAAACAAGACCATGCTGTCAATATATATGGTGGAAACAAGACCATGCTGTCAATATATATGGTGGAAACAAGACCATGCTGTCAATATATATGGTGGAAACAAAACCATGCTGTCAATATATATGGTGGAAACAAGACCATGCTGTCAATATATATGGTGGAAACAAGACCATGCTCTCAATATATATGGTGGAAACAAGACCATGCTGTCAATATATATGGTGGAAACAGGACCATGCTGTCAATATATATGGTGGAAATAAGACCATGCTCTCAATATATATGGTGGAAACAAGACCATGCTGTCAATATATATGGTGGAAATAAGACCATGCTGTCAATATATATGGTGGAAACAAGACCATGCTGTCAATATATATGGTGGAAACAAGACCATGCTGTCAAATGGTGTATTGTAGGCGAAGTCAGGTGCAGGAGAGCAGAGTCTAATGAACGGGCACACTTTTATTATTGTTCCAAAAACGAGAGCACTACATAAATCAAACGCGCTCAAAAAACGAAACATAAAAGTAAAGCGCCTAAACTAACACCACATAACATGAAACAATTACACACAAAACATGATGGGAACCAGAGGGTTAAATACAAGTAGATTGATTGGGGAAATGAAAAGCAGGTGTGTATGGAAACAAGACAAGACAAATGGAGATATGAAAAGCAGGTGTGTATGGAAACAAGACAAGACAAATGGAGATATGAAAAGCAGGTGTGTATGGAAACAAGACAAGACAAATGGAGATATGAAAAGCAGGTGTGTATGGAAACAAGACAAGACAAATGGATATATGAAAAGCAGGTGTGTATGGAAACAAGACAAGACAAATGGAGATATGAAAAGCAGGTGTGTATGGAAACAAGACAAGACAAATGGAGATATGAAAAGCAGGTGTGTATAGAAACAAGACAAGACAAATGGATATATGAAAAGCAGGTGTGTATGGAAACAAGACCAGACAAATGGATATATGAAAACCAGGTGTGTATGGAAACAAGACAAGACAAATGGAGATATGAAAAATGGAGCGGCGATGGCTAGAGAGCCGGTGATGTAGATCGCCGAACGAACAAGGAGAGGAGTCCACTTCGGCGGAAGTCGTAACACATGCCTCCACCAATCCAATGCTTCTAGATGTGTGGGAATTAGTTAACAAGTGCACACTTGAAGAGAAAGAACATAAACTCAGCAAAAATAGAAACGTCCTCTCACTGACAACTGTGTTTATTTTCAGAAAACTTAACATGTGTAAATATTTGTATAGACATAACAAGATTCAACAACTGAGACATAAACTGAACAAGTTCCACAGACATGTGACTAACAGAAATGGAATATTGTGTCCCTGAACAAATGAGGGGTCAAAATCAAAAGTAACAGTCAGTATCTGGTGTGGCCACCTGCTACATTAAGTACTGCAGTACATCTCCTCCTCATGGACTGCACCAGATTTGCCAGTTCTTGCTGTGAGATGTTACCCCACACTTCCACCAAGCCACCTGCATGTTCCCGGACATTTCTGGGGGGAATGGCTCTAGCCCCCCCCTCCGATCCAACAGGTCCCAGACATGCTCAATGGGATTGAGATCCGGGCTCTTCGCACTGGCCATGGCAGAACACTGACATTACTGTCTTGCAGGAAATTATGCACAGAACGAGCAGTATGTTCTGGTGGCATCATGCTGGAGGGCCATGTCAGGATGAGCCTGCAGGAAGGATACCACATGAAGGAGGAGGATGCCTTCCCTGTAACTCACAGTGTTGAGATTGCCTGCAATGACAACAAGCTCAGTCCGATGATGCTGTGACACAACGCCCCAGACCATGACGGACCATCCACCTCCAAATCGATCCCGCTCCAAAGTACAGGCCTTGGTGTAACGCTCATTCCTAAGACGATAAACGCGAAAACGAGCATCACCCCTGGTGAGACAAAACCGCAACTCATCAGTGAAGAGCACTTTTTGCCAGTCCAGTCTGGTCCAGCGACGGTGGGTTTGTGCCCATAGGCAACGATGTTCGGATGTGCCGATCCTGTGCAGGTGTTGTTACACGTGGTCTGCCACTGCATCTCACAGTACAGACATTGCAATTTATTGCCCTGGCCACATCTGCAGTCCTCATGCCTCCTTGCAGCATGCCTAAGGCACGTTCACGCAGATAAGCAGGGACCATGGGCATCTTTATTTTGGTATTTTTCAAAGTCAGTAGAAAGGCCTCTTTAGTGTCCTAAGTTTTCATGACTGTGACCTTAATTGCCTACAGTCTGTAAGCTGTTAGTGTCTTAATGACCGTTCCACAGGTGCACGTTCATTAATTGTTTATGGTTCATTGAACAAGAATGGGAAACAGTGTATAAACCCTTTACAATGAAGATCTGTGAAGTTATTTGGATTTTTACCAATTATCTTTGAAAGACAGGGTCCTGAAAAAGGGACGATTCTTTATTTGCTGAGTTTATTATTGAGACATCATCCTTCAATTTTCTCCCCCTTTAGTTGACCTTTAGTGTCAAGTGACTCATGCAAGCCCCTCTCTCACTTCCTGGTTATTGCCATGGTTACCACCTCATATTGAGTCCCAGCACATTCTCTCTGGGAGGCCTCTGATGCAGCCCTACTAAATTATTTACAACTATCCATATACAGTGCCTTCAGAAAGTATTCATACCCCTTGACTTATTCCACATTTTGTTGTGTTACAGCATGAATTCTAAATGTATTAAATACATTTTTTCTCACCCATCTACACACAATATCACATAATGACAAGTGAAAACATGTTTTTTGAAATTTATGGAGAAGAAAAATCTAATTTACATAAGTATTTACACCACTGAGTCAGTACATGTTAGAATCAACTTTGGCAGCGATTACAGCTGTGAGCCTTTCTGGGTAAGTCTCTAAGAGCTTTCCACACCTGGATTGTACAATATTTACACATTATTCTTTTTTAATTCTTCAAGCTCAGGTAGTCTAGTGGTTAGAACGTTGGGCCGGTAACCAGCAGGTAGCCTAGTGGTTAGAGCGTTGGGCCGGTAACCAGCAGGTAGCCTAGTGGTTAGAGCGTTGGGCCGGTAACCGAAAGGTTGCTAGAATGAATCCCCGAGCTGACTAGGTAAAAGTCTGCCTTTTTGCCCCTGAACAAGGCAGTAACCCACTGTTCCTAGGCCGTCATTGTAAATAAGAATTTGTTCTTAACTGACTTGCCTAGCTAAATAATGGTTAAATAAAATAAAGTTGGTTGTTGATTTTTTTTATTTTTTTTTATTTCACCTTTATTTAACCAGGTAGGCTAGTTGAGAACAAGTTCTCATTTGCAACTGCGACCTGGCCAAGATAAGGCATAGCAGTGTGAACAGACAACACAGAGTTACACATGGAGTAAACAATTAACAAGTCAATAACACAGTAGAAAGTCTATATATACATTGTGTGCAAAAGGCATGAGAAGGTAGGCAAATAATTACAATTATGCAGATTAACACTGGAGTGATAAATGATCAGATGGTTATGTAAAGGTAGAGATATTGGTGTGCAAAAGAGCAGAAAAATAAATAAATAAAAACAGTATGGGGATGAGGTAGGTGAAAATGGGTGGGCTATTTACCAATAGACTATGTACAGCTGCAGCGATCGGTTAGCTGCTCAGATAGCAGATGTTTGAAGTTGGTGAGGGAGATAAAAGTCTCCAACTTCAGCGATTTTTGCAATTCGTTCCAATCACAGGCAGCAGAGAACTGGAACGAAAGGCGGCCAAATGAGGTGTTGGCTTTAGGGATGATCAGTGAGATACACCTGCTGGAGCGCGTGCTACGGATGGGTGTTGCCATCGTAACCAGTGAACTGAGATAAGGCGGAGCTTTACCTAGCATGGACTTGTAGATGACCTGGAGCCAGTGGGTCTGGCGACGAATATGTAGCGAGGGCCAGCCGACTAGAGCATACAAGTCGCAGTGGTGGGTGGTATAAGGTGCTTTAGTGACAAAACTGTGATAAACTGCATCCAGTTTGCTGAGTAGAGTGTTGGAAGCAATTTTGTAGATGACATCGCCGAAGTCGAGGATCGGTAGGATAGTCAGTTTTACTAGGGTAAGTTTGGCGGCGTGAGTGAAGGAGGCTTTGTTGCGGAATAGAAAGCCGACTCTTGATTTGATTTTCGATTGGAGATGTTTGACACCTAGGTACTTATAGATGTCCACATATTCAAGGTCGGAACCATCCAGGGTGGTGATGCTGGTCAGGCGTGCGGGTGCAGGCAGCGAACGGTTGAAAAGCATGCATTTGGTTTTACTAGCGTTTAAGAGCAGTTGGAGGCCACGGAAGGAGTGCTGTATGGCATTGAAGCTCGTTTGGAGGTTAGATAGCACAGTGTCCAAGGACGGGCCGGAAGTATATAGAATGGTGTCGTCTGCGTAGAGGTGGATCAGGGAATCGCCCGCAGCATGAGAAACATCATTGATATATACAGAGAAAAGAGTCGGCCCGAGAATTGAACCCTGTGGCACCCCCATAGAGACTGCCAGAGGACCGGACAGCATGCCCTCCGATTTGACACACTGAACTCTGTCTGCAAAGTAATTGGTGAACCAGGCAAGGCAGTCATCCGAAAAACCGAGGCTACTGAGTCTGCCAATAAGAATACGGTGATTGACAGAGTCGAAAGCCTTGGCAAGGTCTATGAAGACGGCTGCACAGTACTGTCTTTTATCGATGGCGGTTATGATATCGTTTAGTACCTTGAGCGTGGCTGAGGTACACCCGTGACCGGCTCGGAAACCAGATTGCACAGCGGAGAAGGTACGGTGGGATTCAAGATGGTCAGTGATCTGTTTGTTGACTTGGCTTTCGAAGACCTTAGATAGGCAGGGCAGGATGGATATTGGTCTGTAACAGTTTGGGTCCAGGGTGTCGCCCCCTTTGAAGAGGGGGATGACTGCGGCAGCTTTCCAATCCTTGGGGATCTCAGACGATATGAAAGAGAGGTTGAACAGGCTGGTAATAGGGGTTGCGACAATGGCGGCGGATAGTTTCAGGAATAGAGGGTCCAGATTGTCAAGCCCAGCTGATTTGTACGGGTCCAGGTTTTGCAGCTCTTTCAGAACATCTGCTATCTGGATTTGGGTAAAGGAGATCCTGGAGAGGCTTGGGCGAGTAGCTGCGGGGGGGGGGGGGAGCTGTTGGACGAGGTTGGAGTAGCCAGGCGGAAGGCATGGCCAGCCGTTGAGAAATGCTTGTTGAAGTTTTCGATAATCATGGATTTATCGGTGGTGACCGTGTTACCTAGCCTCAGTGCAGTGGGCAGCTGGGAGGAGGTGCTCTTGTTCTCCATGGACTTCACAGTGTCCCAGAACTTTTTGGAGTTGGAGCTACAGGATGCAAACTTCTGCCTGAAGAAGTTGGCTTTAGCTTTCCTGACTGACTGTGTGTATTGATTCCTGACTTCCCTGAACAGTTGCATATCGCGGGGACTGTTCGATGTTAGTGCAGTCCGCCACAGGATGTTTTTGTGCTGGTCGAGGGCAGTCAGGTCTGGAGTGAACCAGGGGCTATATCTGTTCTTAGTTCTGCATTTTTTGAACGGAGCATGCTTATCTAAAATGGTGAGGAAGTTACTTTTAAAGAAAGACCAAGCATCCTCAACTGACGGGATGAGGTCAATGTCCTTCCAGGATACCCGGGCCAGGTCGATTAGAAAGGCCTGCTCACAGAAGTGTTTTAGGGAGCGTTTGACAGTGATGAGGGGTGGTCGTTTGACTGCGGCTCCGTAGCGGATACAGGCAATGAGGCAGTGATCGCTGAGATCCTGGTTGAAGACAGCGGAGGTGTATTTGGAGGGCCAGTTGGTCAGGATGACGTCAATGAGGGTGCCCTTGTTTACAGAGTTAGGGTTGTACCTGGTGGGTTCCTTGATGATTTGAGTGAGATTGAGGGCATCTAGCTTAGATTGTAGGACTGCCGGGGTGTTAAGCATATCCCAGTTTAGGTCACCTAACAGAACAAACTCTGAAGCTAGATGGGGGGCGATCAATTCACAAATGGTGTCCAGGGCACAGCTGGGAGCTGAGGGGGGTCGGTAGCAGGCGGCAACAGTGAGAGACTTATTTCTGGAGAGAGTAATTTTCAAAATTAGTAGTTCGAACTGTTTGGGTATGGACCTGGAAAGTATGACATTACTTTGCAGGCTATCTCTGCAGTAGACTGCAACTCCTCCTCCTTTGGCAGTTCTATCTTGACGGAAGATGTTATAGTTGGGTATGGAAATCTCAGAATTTTTGGTGGCCTTCCTGAGCCAGGATTCAGACACGGCAAGGACATCAGGGTTAGCGGAGTGTGCTAGAGCAGTGAGTAAGACAAACTTAGGGAGGAGGCTTCTGATGTTGACATGCATGAAACCAAGGCTTTTTCGATCACAGAAGTCAACAAATGAGGGTGCCTGGGGACATGCAGGGCCTGGGTTTACCTCCACATCACCCGCGGAACAGAGAAGGAGTAGTATGAGGGTGCGGCTGAAGGCTATCAAAACTGGTCGCCTAGGGCGTTGGGGACAGAGAATAAGAGGAGCAGGTTTCTGGGCATGGTAGAATATATTCAGGGCATAATGCGCAAACAGGGGTATGGTGGGGTGCGGGTACAGCGGAGGTAAGCCCAGGCACTGGGTGATGATGAGAGAGGTTGTATCTCTGGACATGCTGGTTGTAATGGGTGAGGTCACCGCATGTGTGGGGGGTGGGACAAAGGAGGTAACAGGGGTATAAAGAGTGGAACTATGGGCTCCATTGTAAACTAAAACAATGATAACTAACCTGCACAACAGTATACAAGGCATATTGACATTTGAGAGAGACATACAGCGAGGCATACAGTAATCACAGGTGTTGAATTGGGAGAGCTAGCTAAAACAGTAGGTGAGACAACAGCTAATCAGCTAGCACAACAACAGCAGGTAGAATGGCGATTGATTAGGCAGAGAGGGTCGGATTAACTACACACAGAGCCTAAGTGCGGCTGGGGCCGACAGATAAAACATAAACAAGCAGAATGGATTACCGTGATTAATGGACAGTCCAGCATGCATCAGCTATGTAGCCAAGTGATCAGTGTCCAAGGGGCAGCGGTGGATGGGGCAGGGAAGCTGGACTGGCGAGTGTTATCCAGGTTAGAAAACTAACAATGACCAAATAGCTTGTAGCCAGTTAGCTGGTTAGCTTCTGGAGGTTCTTGAGTGTGTTCTAAAAATGTAAAGATAATAGCGGTTCCGTATCACATTGGGTGAGGCAGGTTACCGGAAGGTATAAACAAATTAAAAATCGAGAAGGGATAGAAAGTAAATATGGGTTCAGTGAGTGTTTGGGACGCGGCGATTCAGACGGTTAGCAGGCCTGTGCTAACAAGCTAACAGTTAGTAGACGGTGCTAAACACGGTAGCAGTTAGCGGACCGGGCTAAACAAGCTAGCAGTTAGCAGGCCGAATTTGCAAGCAAGGAGATAGCAAGGGCTAGAGAGGTTAGCCTTTGGGGACGTCGCGATGGGGGTATCTGTTTATTCCTCTTCATGCAGTGACATCGATGGACCGGTCGTGGGTCTGGATATTGTAGCCCAGGAGCTCAAAATGTTCCGTTTGCGATGGGAATCCGGGGATGAAAAATAAAATAAAATAATAAATAGGTCCGTTATGCTCTGGTTAGAGTCGCGTTGTTCGAACTGGCGAGAGCTTTCCGAGCTAAAGGTTAGCTGATGACCGGTTAGCTGAAGACCGCTAGCAATGTTTTGCTGAAGCTGGTAGTTCGTTGGCTAGCTTCAGTTGAGGGGTTCCAGGTCCGAAGTAAATATAAATACTTTAGGAAAAATAGCTACGTTGGGTGAGGCGGGTTGCAGGAGAGTATTTAGAAGAAGTTGAGGTTCAGCAAAAAGTTTTAAAGATATGTGAAGAAAAAAAACGAAAACAAACGATATATACAAGGGACACGACACGACAATACGTCCTACTGCTAGGATCATAGAAGATCATTGCTAGACAGCCATTTTCAAGTTTTGCCATAGATTTTCAAGCCAGTTTAAGTCAAAACTGTAACTAGGCCATGCAGGAACATTCAATGTTATCTTGGTAAGCAACTCTAGTGTACATTTGGCCTGTTTTAGGTTATTGTCCTGCTGAAAGGTGAATTCATCTCCCAGTGTATGTTGGAAAGCAGACTGAAGCAGGTTTTCCTCTAGGATTTTGCATGGGCTTAGCTCTATTCCATTATTTTGATTCTAAAAAACTCCCTTGTTTTTGCCGATGACAAGCATACCCATAACATGATGCACCCACAACCATGTTTGAAAATATGAAGAGTGGTACTCAGTGATGTGTGGATTTGCCCCAAACATAACACTTTGTATTCAGGACATGAAGTTAATTTCTTTGCAATTTTACTTTAGTGCCTTATTGCAAACAGGAATATGTTTACTATGTACAGGCTTCATTCTTTTCATTCTATCATTTAGGTTAGTATTGTGGAGTAACTACATGTACATCATTTAGCAGATGTTCTTATCCAGAACAACTTACAGGAGCAATTTTACTTTAGTGCCTTATTGCAAACAGGAATATGTTTATTATGTACAGGCTTCATTCTTTTCATTCTATCATTTAGGGTTAATTGACTTGCTCAAGGGCACCTCGGCAGATTTTTCACCTAGTCTGCTCGTGGATTTGAACCAGCAACCCTCCAGTTATTGACCAAACTCTCTTTTTTTGTTGTACTTTTTACCCCCTTTTTTCTACCAATTGGTAGTTATTGTCTTGTCCCCTCGCTACAACTCCTGTACGGACTCGGTAGAGGCAAAGGTTGAGAGCCATGCATCCTACGAAACACTACCCTGCCAAGCTGCACTGCTTCTTGACACACTGCTCGCTTAACCCGGAAGCCAGCTGCACCAATGTGTCAGAGGAAACATCGTACAACTAGCGACCGAAGTCAGCATGCATACGCCCTGACCGCCACAAGGAGTCGCTAGAGTGCAATGGGACAAGGACATCCCGGATGGCAAAACCCTCCCTTAACCCAGCTGGGCCAATTGTGAGCCGCCTCATTGGTCTCCCGGTCGCGGCCGGCTGCGACACAGCCTGGGATTGAACCTGGGTCTGTAGTGATGCCTATAGCACTGCGATGCAGTGCCTTAGACTGCTGCGCCACTCGGGAGGCAGGTCCAACGCTCTTAACCACTAGGCTATCTGCTGCCCTACACTGTTGTTGATCCATCCTCACTTTTCTATCACAGCCATTAAACTCTGTAACTGTTTCTAAAGTCATCATTGGCCTCATGGTGAAATCCCTGAGCGGTTTCCTTCCTCTCCGGCAACTGAGTTAGGAAGGATGCCTGTATCTTTGTAGTGGCTGGGTGTATTAAAACACCAGCCAAAGTTTATTTAATAACTTCACCATGCTCAAATTGATATTCAATGTCCTTTTATGTTTTTACTGAATTACCAATATGTGCTCTTCTTTGCGAGGCATTAGAAAACCTTCCTGGTCTTTGTGGATGAATCTGCACTCGAAATTCACTGCTCGACTGAGGGACCTTGCAGATAATTGAATGTGTGGGGTACAGAGATGTTAAACATTATTATTATTGCACACAGAATCAGTCTATGCAACTTATTATGGGACTTGTTAAGCAAATCTTTACTTCTGAACTTACTTAGGCTTGTCACAACAAAGGGGTTGAGTACTTTATTGACTCAATACATTTTTTGTAAACATTTCCACTTTGACGTTATGGGGTATTGTGTGTCGGCCAGTGACACAACATCTAAATGTAATCCATTTTAAATTCATGCAGTTACACAACAAAATGTATTTTACTTTATAAAATGCTTCAGAAGCTTGTAATTTCCACTTTGAAATTTCAACCCCTAAAGAAATGTACATTAATTATAATCAACATAATAACTCACATTTCCTTTTGATTTCCTGCTGTAGAAAACTGTCTCAAATTAAGATCCTACACATGTACTCTTCCTGGGGTCTTCGGGGGTCTTCTTGTGGTCCACACTCTTCCTGGGGTCTTTCTGGAGGCCATCTTCTAATACCTTCATGAACCTTGTAGGGAGTCTATCTCTCTTCAGTTGTTTAAAGCTGGACGTAAAAATGATTTCCCCATACAATAATGCCTCCCCCACACACACAATTACCTACTGTACTGCATGCACCAAGTATTCTGACATGAGATTATCAGGCTGTTATTCCCAGCAAAAGGAAAGGAGGGATTTGTGTGTGTGTGTGTGTATTAATTCCCCCCCCTTGTCCTCCATTTCTTCCATTCACGTTAATCGGTGTTGTGCTCATGCTGTGTGACTTTATTGGGTCAGTGTTCACCTCTAATTGAAATAAATGCATCCAATTTATCTACGTTCTCTGTCCACTGATTTACGAGGCCCGCAGACCAGAGAAGAGGAATGTGGGAAAGTGTGTGTGAGTGTGTTTCACGTTTTATTAGTGGTATGTACAGGATACACATGGTATACATCGTTCAACTGAATGCTTACTTGCTGGTTCCTTCTCCACAATGCAACAACAATAAGAAACGATAAAATATAAGAATGCTAAGTAAAAGTAAAAGTAAATGGCACAGTAGAATATAATAAACATTTTAACATCAGTATAATACAGGAAGGCACAATTTACAGTCCAATATTTACAAGTGTATTTGGGAAGGGGGCATGGGGGGGCAGTGTATAAACAGGAATATAATAAGAGTCTGGGAGCAGCAGTTCTGATGTGTGTAGCATGTGTGTGTGTGTGTGTGTGTGTGTGTGCGTGCGTGTGTGTGTGTGTGTGCGTGTGTGTGTGTGACTGCACACGTGTGTCTGTGACACATTGTTCCGTGCATGTGTTTGAGGATGAATGAACAGACCAGAGATTGGACGGTTGTTAAAACCCAGATTGAAAATGCCTTCACAAGCCATACAGCCATTCCATCACCATTAGGGCTCTATGGACTCTGGTCAAAGGTAGTGCTCTATATAGGGAATTAGGGGACCATTTGGTACTCAGCCATTAGCTCTCCTCCATACTGCCATGGCCCTCCGTACTGCCATTAGCTCTCCTCCATACTGTCATTGCCCTCCGTACTGCCATAGTTCTCCTCCATACTGTCATTGCCCTCCGTACTGCCATAGTTCTCCTCCATACTGTCATTGCCCTCCATACTGCCATTAGCTCTCCTCCATACTGCCATAGTTCTCGTCCATACTGTCATTGCCCTCCGTACTGCCATAGTTCTCCATACTGTCATTGCCCTCCATACTGCCATAGCTCTCCTCCATTCTGTCATTGCTCTCCAAACTGCCATTAGCTCTCCTCCATAATGTCATTGCTCTCCATACTGCCATAGCTCTCCTCCATACTGTCATTGCCCTCCATACTGCCATAGCTCTCCTCCATACTGTCATTGCCCTCCGTACTGCCATTAGCTCTCCTCCATACTGTCATTGCTCTCCATACTGCCATTAGCTCTCCTCCATACTGTCATTGCCCTCCATACTGCCATAGCTCTCCTCCATACTGTCATTGCCCTCCATACTGCCATAGCTCTCCTCCATACTGTCATTAGCTCTCCTCCATACTGTCATTGCCCTCCATACTGCCATAGCTCTCCTCCATACTGTCATTGCCCTCCGTACTGCCATAGCTCTCCTCCATACTGCCATTAGCTCTCCTCCATACTGTCATTGCTCTCCATACTGCCATAGCGCTCCTCCATACTGTTATTGCCCTCCGTACTGCCATTAGCTCTCCTTCGTACTGCCATTAGCTCTCCTTCGTACTGCCATTGCCCTCAGTACTGCCATTGCTCTCCTCCGTACTGCCATTGCTCTCCTTCGTACTGCCATTGCTCTCCTTCGTACTGCCATTGCTCTCCGTACTGCCATTAACTATCTTCCTTACTGTCATTGCCTTCCTTACTGCCATTACCCTCTGTACTGCCATTGCTCTCTGTTGCCACTACTTCCCTGTCTCCTTCACATCGATTCCACATTGGTCCAACACACTGTACCCTTCCCTTCATCACCCCTGTCAATACGGCTGTGTTTCAGTTCTCTGAAGAAGCTATATGAATGACTCATGATATGATTATGTAACCTGAACAAGCTATATGAGTCATGATAATACAAAGAATTAAACAGATTTCTATTTCAAGGTCAACTTGACCAGAGAAAGTGATCAGGCAGGACACGAAGAAATATATGAGACAAGATGTGAGACAAGCCCCTGATTATTGAGCTGATGGCAGGTTATATTGAAGCCGACTGTGGTTCTGTGCCCCCATTTAAACAGAAACCCGACCAACATTCAGCTTTATCTGTGCTGAGTGCGGTCAGGCGTATACTGTAAGAAAATTACATTGTGACATTTATATTCAACCATATCTCTCCCCATCACTGCCATTCTCCTGTTCTGTCACTCGAGACATACAGTAGAGAACGTGTTCGCGAAATCTACCTTGTTAGAAATATTAAATAATTATACAGTGCCTTGCGAAAGTATTCGGCCCCCTTGAACTTTGCGACCTTTTGCCACATTTCAGGCTTCAAACAAAGATATAAAACTGTATTTTTTTGTGAAGAATCAACAACAAGTGGGACACAATCATGAAGTGGAACGACATTTATTGGATATTTCAAACTTTTTTAACAAATCAAAAACTGAAAAATTGGGCGTGCAAAATTATTCAGCCCCCTTAAGTTAATACTTTGTAGCGCCACCTTTTGCTGCGATTGCAGCTGTAAGTCACTTGGGGTATGTCTCTATCAGTTTTGCACATCGAGAGACTGAAATTTTGTCCCATTCCTCCTTGCAAAACAGCTCGAGCTCAGTGATGTTGGATGGAGAGCATTTGTGAACAGCAGTTTTCAGTTCTTTCCACAGATTCTCGATTGGATTCAGGTCTGGACTTTGACTTGGCCATTCTAACACCTGGATATGTTTATTTTTGAACCATTCCATTGTAGATTTTGCTTTATGTTTTGGATCATTGTCTTGTTGGAAGACAAATATCCGTCCCAGTCTCAGGTCTTTTGCAGACTCCATCAGGTTTTCTTCCAGAATGGTCCTGTATTTGGCTCCATCCATCTTCCCATCAATTTTAACCATCTTCCCTGTCCCTGCTGAAGAAAAGCAGGCCCAAACCATGATGCTGCCACCACCATGTTTGACAGTGGGGATGGTGTGTTCAGGGTGATGAGCTGTGTTGCTTTTACGCCAAACATAACGTCTTGCATTGTTGCCAAAAAGTTCAATTTTGGTTTCATCTGACCAGAGCACCTTCTTCCACATGTTTGGTGTGTCTCCCAGGTGGCTTGTGGCAAACTTTAAACAACACTTTTTATGGATATCTTTAAGAAATGGCTTTCTTCTTGCCACTCTTCCATAAAGGCCAGATTTGTGCAATATACGACTGATTGTTGTCCTATGGACAGAGTCTCCCACCTCAGCTGTAGATCTCTGCAGTTCATCCAGAGTGATCATGGGCCTCTTGGCTGCATCTCTGATCAGTCTTCTCCTTGTATGAGCTGAAAGTTTAGAGGGACGGCCAGGTCTTGGTAGATTTGCAGTGGTCTGATACTCCTTCCATTTCAATATTATCGCTTGCACAGTGCTCCTTGGGATGTTTAAAGCTTGGGAAATCTTTTTGTATCCAAATCCGGCTTTAAACTTCTTCACAACAGTATCTCGGACCTGCCTGGTGTGTTCCTTGTTCTTCATGATGCTCTCTGCGCTTTTAACGGACCTCTGAGACTATCACAGTGCAGGTGCATTTATGCGGAGACTTGATTACACACAGGTGGATTGTATTTATCATCATTAGTCATTTAGGTCAACATTGGATCATTCAGAGATCCTCACTGAACTTCTGGAGAGAGTTTGCTGCACTGAAAGTAAAGGGGCTGAATAATTTTGCACGCCCAATTTTTCAGTTTTTGATTTGTTAAAAAAGTTTGAAATATCCAATAAATGTCGTTCCACTTCATGATTGTGTCCCACTTGTTGTTGATTCTTCACAAAAAAATACAGTTTTATATCTTTATGTTTGAAGCCTGAAATGTGGCAAAAGGTCGCAAAGTTCAAGGGGGCCGAATACTTTCGCAAGGCACTGTATTTCTTTGTTTGAACTATTTTTGCTTTATCTAGTGAGTCATTGAAAACACTTGTTTCCGATAATGTCCTGGGTTTCCCTAAACCTGTGTATCTAACATGGATGTTTACTGGATGACCCAGGCCAAAACCTGGGTCATCTCTAAACCTGTGTATCGAACATGGATGTTTACTGGATGACCCAGGCCAAAACCTGGGTCATCTCTAAACCTGTGTATCGAACATGGATGTTTACTGGATGACCCAGGACAAAACCTGGGTCATCCCTAAACCTGTGTATCTAACATGGATGTTTACTGGATGACCCAGGACAAAACCTGGGTCATCCCTAAACCTGTGTAT
Source organism: Oncorhynchus clarkii lewisi (assembly GCF_045791955.1). NCBI lineage: Eukaryota > Metazoa > Chordata > Actinopteri > Salmoniformes > Salmonidae > Oncorhynchus > Oncorhynchus clarkii. Next base: position 82,057,318 of record NC_092152.1, on the reverse strand, counting down.
CTAACATGGATGTTTACTGGATGACCCAGGACAAAACCTGGGTCATCCCTAAACCTGTGTATCGAACATGGATGTGTACTGGATGACCCAGGACAAAACCTGGGTCATCCCTAAACCTGTGTATCGAACATGGATGTTTACTGGATGACCCAGGCCAAAACCTGGGTCATCCCTAAACCTGTGTATCGAACATGGATGTTTACTGGATGACCCAGGACAAAACCTGGGTCATCTCTAAACCTGTGTATCTAACATGGATGTTTACTGGATGACCCAGGACAAAACCTGGGTCATCCCTAAACCTGTGTATCTAACATGGATGTTTACTGGATGACCCAGGACAAAACCTGGGTCATCCCTAAACCTGTGTATCGAACATGGATGTGTACTGGATGACCCAGGACAAAACCTGGGTCATCCCTAAACCTGTGTATCGAACATGGATGTTTACTGGATGACCCAGGCCAAAACCTGGGTCATCCCTAAACCTGTGTATCGAACATGGATGTTTACTGGATGACCCAGGACAAAACCTGGGTCATCTCTAAACCTGTGTATCTAACATGGATGTGTACTGGATGACCCAGGACAAAACCTGGGTCATACCTAAACCTGTGTATCGAACATGGATGTGTACTGGATGACCCAGGACAAAACCTGGGTCATCTCTAAACCTGTGTATCTAACATGGATGTTTACTGGATGACCCAGGACAAAACCTGGGTCATCTCTAAACCTGTGTATCTAACATGGATGTGTACTGGATGACCCAGGACAAAACCTGGGTCATCTCTAAACCTGTGTATCTAACATGGATGTTTACTGGATGACCCAGGACAAAACCTGGGTCATCTCTAAACCTGTGTATCTAACATGGATGTTTACTGGATGACCCAGGACAAAACCTGGGTCATCCCTAAACCTGTGTATCTAACATGGATGTGTAGTGGATGACCCAGGACAAAGCCATGGAACTCGTACAACAGCTGCTTTGTTTCACAAATGCCTTTCCTTCATGTACAAAGTATAGATTTTTTAATTGTTTCTCTTTGTGCAGCTGGGATGTTCGTGGAGAGAAGTGGAGAGAAGTAACGCTCCACGTAAGCTCTGAGGCTTTCCTAAATCTCTGCACATGTCAGTCAAGAGGTGAACAGTTCAACAAATGAGGGACAATGCACTATGGCACAGTATTTCTTCTGTTTGTGGAATTGCACCAAACGTTCCTTGAGTCATGTGAGGATTGGAATCTGTTTTCAGCCAAAGTATAACTTCGTCTCTCTCTCCCCATGTCTGTGTTTCTGGTATTGGACATGTGACTGATAGCGCTGTCAGCCGGCCCTGCAATTGGCTCTCCTCCCGTCACCGACTTTATAGACTGCCCTGTCTGGGAGAATGTATTCAGCCATGCATTAAATAGAGCAAGCCGCAAACAGCTGCTGACAACAGCAGAACAAAACAAATAGAACTGGGAATGTTGTTGCTTTCATATTTTCTGGTCACAATATGTTCGGAGTAGGATGGAATTAGATTTTCAATTCTTGAATTGGAGCGTTTGGGAGCGAATCACAATGTTAGATTTTTGTCTGGTTTTATGAGAAAAAAGAGCTCTTGTTAATTTTGAGCTCAAATCAATACAAATGTTAGCCCCTTGGCTAGCATGAGAAGAGTCTTGTTTAAGGTCTGACTGCTGTACCCATAGAACCCTTCTCCAAGCAGTGAACGCCGTCTTCTACGTGAACGCCTGTTTCTAGCTACTTTGGCTTATCAGGCACAAATCTGTCCAAAGGCAGTGGACTCTCTCAACATAATAACTTTAACTTCAACGGCCTCCCAAGTGGCACAGCATTCTAAGGCACTGCATTGCAGTGATAGCTGTGTCACTACAGATCCTGGCTCGATCCCAGGCTGTGTTGCAGCTGGTCGCGACTGGGATACCCATGAGGTGGCGCACAATTAGCCCATCGTCATCCGGGTTAGGGGAGGGTTTGGCCAGCCGGGTTGTCCTTGTCCCATGGTGTATGCTGTCTGTATGCAGGGTAGAGCTGGTGTATGTTGGGTAGAGCTGGTGTATGCTGGGTAGAGCTGGTGTATGCTGCTTGTATGCAGGGTAGAGCTTGTGTATGTTGGGTAGAGCTGGTGTGTGCTGCCTGTATGCAAGGCAGAGCTGGTGTATGCTGGGTTGAGCTGGTGTATGTTGCTTATATGCAGGCTAGAGCTGGTGTATGCTGGGTAGAGCTGGTGTATGTTGGGTAGAGCTGGTGTATGCTGCTTGTATGCAGGGTAGAGCTTGTGTATGCTGCCTTTGTGCAGGGTAGAGCTGATGTATGCTGGGTTGAGTTGGTGTATGCCGTGTAGAGCTGGTGTATGTTGCTTATATGCAGGCTAGAGCTGGTGTATGCTGGGTAGAGCTGGTGTATGCTGCCTGTATGCAGGGCAGAGCTGGTGTATGTTGCTTATATGCAGGCTAGAGCTGGTGTATGCTGGGTAGAGCTGCTGTATGCTGCTTGTATGCAGGGTAGAGCTGGTGTATGCTGGGTAGAGCTGGCGTTTGCTGCCTGTATGCAGGGTAGAGCTGGTGTATGCTGTGTAGAGCTGGTGTATGTTGTCTGTATGCAGGGTAGAGCTGGTGTATGCTGGGTAGAACTGGTGTATGCTGCCTGCATGCAAGGCAGAGCTGGTGTATGCTGGGTAGAGCTGATGTGTGCTGCCTGTATGCTGGTGTGTGCTGCCTGTATGCAGGGCAGAGCTGGCGTATGCTGGGTAGAGCTGGTGTGTGCTGCCTGTATGCAGGGCAGAGCTGGCGTATGCTGGGTAGAGCTGGTGTATGCTGCCTGTATGCAGGGTAGAGCTGGTGTATGCTGGGTAGAGCTGGCGTATGCTGCCTGTATGCAGGTTAGAGTTGGTGTATGCTGTGTAGAGCTGGTGTATGTTGTCTGTATGCAGGGTAGAGCTGGTGTATGCTGTGTAGAGCTGGTGTATGTTGTCTGTATGCAGGGTAGAGCTGGTGTATGCTGGGTAGAACTGGTGTATGCTGCCTGCATGCAAGGCAGAGCTGGTGTATGCTGGGTAGAGCTGATGTGTGCTGCCTGTATGCAGGGTAGAGCTGGTGTATGCTGGGTAGAGCTGGCGTATGCTGCCTGTATGCAGGGTAGAGTTGGTGTATGCTGTGTAGAGCTGGTGTATGTTGTCTGTATGCAGGGTAGAGCTGGTGTATGCTGTGTAGAGCTGGTGTATGTTGTCTGTATGCAGGGTAGAGCTGGTGTATGCTGGGTAGAACTGGTGTATGCTGCCTGCATGCAAGGCAGAGCTGGTGTATGCTGGGTAGAGCTGATGTGTGCTGCCTGTATGCTGGTGTGTGCTGCCTGTATGCAGGGCAGAGCTGGCGTATGCTGGGTAGAGCTGGTGTGTGCTGCCTGTATGCAGGGCAGAGCTGGCGTATGCTGGGTAGAGCTGGTGTATGCTGCCTGTATGCAGGGTAGAGCTGGTGTATGCTGGGTAGAGCTGGCGTATGCTGCCTGTATGCAGGGTAGAGCTGGTGTATGCTGCCTGCATGCAGGGCAGAGCTGGTGTATGCTGGGTAGAGCTGATGTGTGTTGCCTGTATGCTGGTGTGTGCTGCCTGTATGCAGGGCAGAGCTGGTGTATGCTGGGTAGAGCTGGTGTATGCTGCCTGTATACAGGGTAGAGCTGGTGTATGGAAGGGTAGAGCTGGTGTATGCTGGGTAGAGCTGACGTATGCTGCCTGTATGCAGGGTAGAGCTGGTGTATGCTGGGTAGAGCTGGTGTATGCTGGGTAGAGCTGACATATGCTGCCTGTATGCAGGGTAGAGCTGGTGTATGCTGGTGTATGCTGCTTGTATGCAGGGTAGAGCTGGTGTAAGCAGGGTAGAGCTGGTGTATGCTGCTTGTATGCAGGGTAGAGCTGGTGTATGCAGGGTAGAGCTGGCGTATGCTGCCTGTATGCAGGGTAGAGCTGGTGTAAGCAGGGTAGAGCTGGTGTAAGCAGGGTAGAGCTGGTGTAAGCAGGGTAGAGCTGGTGTAAGCAGGGTAGAGCTGGTGTAAGCTGGGTAAAACTGGTGTATGCTGCCTCTGTCTGGTTAACTTTCTGATAGATGTTACACATTCGGGAACCCTCCAAACGCCACGTTACATTAGGATAGTCTCAGTAGGACACAGTAACGCCACGTTACATTAGGATCGTCTCAGTGGGACACAGTAATGCCACGTTACATTAGGATAGTCTCAGTAGGACACAGTAATGCCACGTTACATTAGGATAGTCTCAGTGGGACACAGTAACGCCACGTTACATTAGGATAGTCTCAGTGGGACACAGTAACTCTGCGTTACATTAGGATAGTCTCAGTGGGACACAGTAAAGCCGTGTTACATTAGGATAGTCTCAGTAGGACACAGTAACGCCACGTTACATTAGGATAGTCTCAGTAGGACACAGTAATGCCACGTTACATTAGGATAGTCTCAGTAGGACACAGTAATGCCACGTTACCTTAGGATAGTCTCAGTAGGACACAGTAATGCCACGTTACATTAGGATAGTCTCAGTGGGACACAGTAACGCCACGTTACATTAGGATAGTCTCAGTGGGACACAGTAACTCTGCGTTACATTAGGATAGTCTCAGTAGGACACAGTAATGCCACGTTACATTAGGATAGTCTCAGTAGGACACAGTAACTCTGCGTTACATTAGGATAGTCTCAGTAGGACACAGTAATGCCACGTTACATTAGGATAGTCTCAGTAGGACACAGTAATGCCACGTTACATTAGGATAGTCTCAGTGGGACACAGTAACGCCACGTTACATTAGGATAGTCTCAGTAGGACACAGTAACTCTGCGTTACATTAGGATCGTCTCAGAAGGACACAGTAACTCTGCGTTACATTAGGATAGTCTCAGTAGGACACAGTAACTCTGCGTTACATTAGGATAGTCTCAGTAGGACACAGTAATGCCACGTTACATTAGGATAGTCTCAGTGGGACACAGTAATGCCACATTACATTAGGATAGTCTCAGTGGTACACAGTAATGCCACGTTACATTAGGATAGTCTCAGTAGGACACAGTAATGCCACGTTACATTAGGATAGTCTCAGTAGGACACAGTAATGCCACGTTACATTAGGATAGTCTCAGTAGGACACAGTAATGCCACGTTACATTAGGATAGTCTCAGTAGGACACAGTAATGCCACGTTACATTAGGATAGTCTCAGTAGGACACAGTAACTCTGCGTTACATTAGGATAGTCTCAGTAGGACACAGTAACTTTGCGTTACATTAGGAAAGTCTCAGTAGGACACAGTAATGCCACGTTACATTAGGATAGTCTCAGTAGGACACAGTAATGCCACGTTACATTAGGATAGTCTCAGTAGGACACAGTAACTCTAGGTTACATTAGGATAGTCTCAGTAGGACACAGTAACTCTGCGTTACATTAGGATAGTCTCAGTAGGACACAGTAATGCCACGTTACATTAGGATAGTCTCAGTAGGACACAGTAATGCCACGTTACATTAGGATAGTCTCAGTAGGACACAGTAATGCCACGTTACATTAGGATAGTCTCAGTAGGACACAGTAACTCTGCGTTACATTAGGATAGTCTCAGTAGGACACAGTAGCTCTGCGTTACATTAGGATAGTCTCAGTAGGACACAGTAACTCTGCGTTACATTAGGATAGTCTCAATAGGACACAGTAACTCTGCGTTACATTAGTATAGTCTCAGTAGGACACAGTAACGCCACATTACATTAGGATAGTCTCAGTAGGACATAGTAATGCCACGTTACATTAGGATAGTCTCAGTAGGACACAGTAATGCCACGTTACATTAGGATAGTCTCAGTAGGACACAGTAATGCCACGTTACATTAGGATAGTCTCAGTAGGACACAGTAATGCCACGTTACATTAGGAAAGTCTCAGTGGGACACAGTAACGCCACGTTACATTAGGATCGTCTCAGTGGGACACAGTAACTCTGCGTTACATTAGGATAGTCTCAGTAGGACACAGTAATGCCACGTTACATTAGGATAGTCTCAGTAGGACACAGTAACTCTGCGTTACATTAGGATAGTCTCAGTGGGACACAGTAACGCCATGTTACATTAGGATAGTCTCAGTAGGACACAGTAACTCTGCGTTACATTAGGATAGTCTCAGTAGGACATAGTAATGCCACGTTACATTAGGATAGTCTCAGTAGGACACAGTAATGCCACGTTACATTAGGATAGTCTCAGTAGGACACAGTAATGCCACGTTACATTAGGATAGTCTCAGTAGGACACAGTAATGCCATGTTACATTAGGATAGTCTCAGTGGGACACAGTAACGCCACGTTACATTAGGATCGTCTCAGTGGGACACAGTAACTCTGCGTTACATTAGGATAGTCTCAGTAGGACACAGTAATGCCACGTTACATTAGGATAGTCTCAGTAGGACACAGTAACTCTGCGTTACATTAGGATAGTCTCAGTAGGACACAGTAATGCCACGTTCCATTAGGATAGTCTCAGTAGGACACAGTAATGCCACGTTACATTAGGATAGTCTCAGTGGGACACAGTAACGCCAAGTTACATTAGGATAGTCTCAGTGGGACACAGTAACGCCACGTTACATTAGGATAGTCTCAGTAGGACACAGTAACTCTGCGTTACATTAGGATCGTCTCAGTAGGACACAGTAACTCTGCGTTACATTAGGATAGTCTCAGTAGGACACAGTAACTCTGCGTTACATTAGGATAGTCTCAGTAGGACACAGTAATGCCACGTTACATTAGGATAGTCTCAGTGGTACACAGTAATGCCACGTTACATTAGGATAGTCTCAGTAGGACACAGGAATGCCACGTTACATTAGGATAGTCTCAGTAGGACACAGTAATGCCACGTTACATTAGGATAGTCTCAGTAGGACACAGTAATGCCACGTTACATTAGGATAGTCTCAGTAGGACACAGTAATGCCACGTTACATTAGGATAGTCTCAGTAGGACACAGTAATGCCACGTTACATTAGGATAGTCTCAGTAGGACACAGTAGCTCTGCGTTACATTAGGATAGTCTCAGTAGGACACAGTAACTCTGCGTTACATTAGGATAGTCTCAATAGGACACAGTAACTCTGCGTTACATTAGTATAGTCTCAGTAGGACACAGTAACGCCACATTACATTAGGATAGTCTCAGTAGGACATAGTAATGCCACGTTACATTAGGATAGTCTCAGTAGGACACAGTAATGCCACGTTACATTAGGATAGTCTCAGTAGGACACAGTAATGCCACGTTACATTAGGATAGTCTCAGTAGGACACAGTAATGCCACGTTACATTAGGAAAGTCTCAGTGGGACACAGTAACGCCACGTTACATTAGGATCGTCTCAGTGGGACACAGTAACTCTGCGTTACATTAGGATAGTCTCAGTAGGACACAGTAATGCCACGTTACATTAGGATAGTCTCAGTAGGACACAGTAACTCTGCGTTACATTAGGATAGTCTCAGTGGGACACAGTAACGCCATGTTACATTAGGATAGTCTCAGTAGGACACAGTAACTCTGCGTTACATTAGGATAGTCTCAGTAGGACATAGTAATGCCACGTTACATTAGGATAGTCTCAGTAGGACACAGTAATGCCACGTTACATTAGGATAGTCTCAGTAGGACACAGTAATGCCACGTTACATTAGGATAGTCTCAGTAGGACACAGTAATGCCACGTTACATTAGGATAGACTCAGTGGGACACAGTAACGCCACGTTACATTAGGATCGTCTCAGTGGGACACAGTAACTCTGCGTTACATTAGGATAGTCTCAGTAGGACACAGTAATGCCACGTTACATTAGGATAGTCTCAGTAGGACACAGTAACTCTGCGTTACATTAGGATAGTCTCAGTAGGACACAGTAATGCCACGTTCCATTAGGATAGTCTCAGTAGGACACAGTAATGCCACGTTACATTAGGATAGTCTCAGTGGGACACAGTAACGCCAAGTTACATTAGGATAGTCTCAGTGGGACACAGTAACGCCACGTTACATTAGGATAGTCTCAGTAGGACACAGTAACTCTGCGTTACATTAGGATCGTCTCAGTAGGACACAGTAACTCTGCGTTACATTAGGATAGTCTCAGTAGGACACAGTAACTCTGCGTTACATTAGGATAGTCTCAGTAGGACACAGTAATGCCACGTTACATTAGGATAGTCTCAGTGGTACACAGTAATGCCACGTTACATTAGGATAGTCTCAGTAGGACACAGTAATGCCACGTTACATTAGGATAGTCTCAGTAGGACACAGTAATGCCACGTTACATTAGGATAGTCTCAGTAGGACACAGTAATGCCACGTTACATTAGGATAGTCTCAGTAGGACACAGTAATGCCACGTTACATTAGGATAGTCTCAGTAGGACACAGTAATGCCACGTTACATTAGGATAGTCTCAGTAGGACACAGTAATGCCACGTTACATTAGGATAGTCTCAGTAGGACACAGTAATGCCACGTTACATTAGGATAGTCTCAGTAGGACACAGTAATGCCACGTTACATTAGGATAGTCTCAGTAGGACACAGTAATGCCACGTTACATTAGGATAGTCTCAGTAGGACACAGTAACTCTGCGTTACATTAGGATAGTCTCAGTAGGACACAGTAATGCCACGTTACATTAGGATAGTCTCAGTAGGACACAGTAATGCCACGTTACATTAGGATAGTCTCAGTAGGACACAGTAATGCCACGTTACATTAGGATAGTCTCAGTAGGACACAGTAATGCCACGTTACATTAGGATAGTCTCAGTAGGACACAGTAACTCTGCGTTACATTAGGATAGTCTCAGTAGGACACAGTAATGCCACGTTATATTAGGATAGTCTCAGTAGGACACAGTAATGCCACGTTACATTAGGATAGTCTCAGTAGGACACAGTAATGCCACGTTACATTAGGATAGTCTCAGTAGGACACAGTAACTCTGCGTTACATTAGGATAGTCTCAGTAGGACACAGTAACTCTGCGTTACATTAGGATAGTCTCAGTAGGACACAGTAACTCTGCGTTACATTAGGATAGTCTCAGTAGGACACAGTAACTCTGCGTTACATTAGGATAGTCTCAGTAGGACACAGTAACGCCACATTACATTAGGATAGTCTCAGTAGGACACAGTAACTCTGCGTTACATTAGGATAGTCTCAGTGGGACACAGTAATGCCACGTTACATTAGGATAGTCTCAGTAGGACACAGTAACTCTGCGTTACATTAGGATAGTCTCAGTGGGACACAGTAATGCCACGTTACATTAGGATAGTCTCAGTAGGACACAGTAATGCCACGTTACGTTAGGATAGTCTCAGTAGGACACAGTAACTCTGCGTTATATTAGGATAGTCTCAGTAGGACACAGTAACTCTGCGTTACATTAGGATAGTCTCAGTAGGACACAGTATCTCTGCGTTACATTAGGATAGTCTCAGTAGGACACAGTAATGCCACGTTACATTAGGATAGTCTCAGTAGGACACAGTAACTCTGCGTTACATTAGGATAGTCTCAGTAGGACACAGTAATGCCACGTTACATTAGGATAGTCTCAGTAGGACACAGTAACTCTGCGTTACATTAGGATAGTCTCAGTAGGACACAATATCTCTGCGTTACATTAGGATAGTCTCAGTAGGACACAGTAATGCCACGTTACATTAAGATAGTCTCAGTAGGACACAGTAACTCTGCGTTACATTAGGATAGTCTCAGTAGGACACAGTAACTCTGCGTTACATTAGGATCGTCTCAGTAGGACACAGTAATGCCACGTTACATTAGGATAGTCTCAGTAGGACACAGTAATGCCACGTTACATTAGGAAAGTCTCAGTGGGACACAGTAACGCCACGTTACATTAGGATCGTCTCAGTGGGACACAGTAACTCTGCGTTACATTAGGATAGTCTCAGTAGGACACAGTAATGCCACGTTACATTAGGATAGTCTCAGTAGGACACAGTAACTCTGCGTTACATTAGGATAGTCTCAGTAGTACACAGTAATGCCACGTTACATTAGGATAGTCTCAGTAGGACACAGTAATGCCACGTTACATTAGGATAGACTCAGTGGGACACAGTAACGCCATGTTACATTAGGATAGTCTCAGTAGGACACAGTAACTCTGCGTTACATTAGGATAGTCTCAGTAGGACATAGTAAGGCCACGTTACATTAGGATAGTCTCAGTAGGACACAGTAATGCCACGTTACATTAGGATAGTCTCAGTAGGACACAGTAATGCCACGTTACATTAGGATAGTCTCAGTAGGACACAGTAATGCCACGTTACATTAGGATAGTCTCAGTGGGACACAGTAACGCCACGTTACATTAGGATCGTCTCAGTGGGACACAGTAACTCTGCGTTACATTAGGATAGTCTCAGTAGGACACAGTAATGCCACGTTACATTAGGATAGTCTCAGTAGGACACAGTAACTCTGCGTTACATTAGGATAGTCTCAGTAGGACACAGTAATGCCACGTTCCATTAGGATAGTCTCAGTGGGACACAGTAATGCCACGTTACATTAGGATAGTCTCAGTGGGACACAGTAACGCCAAGTTACATTAGGATAGTCTCAGTGGGACACAGTAACGCCACGTTACATTAGGATAGTCTCAGTAGGACACAGTAACTCTGCGTTACATTAGGATCGTCTCAGTAGGACACAGTAACTCTGCGTTACATTAGGATAGTCTCAGTAGGACACAGTAACTCTGCGTTACATTAGGATAGTCTCAGTAGGACACAGTAATGCCACGTTACATTAGGATAGTCTCAGTGGGACACAGTAACGCCACGTTACATTAGGATCGTCTCAGTGGGACACAGTAACTCTGCGTTACATTAGGATAGTCTCAGTAGGACACAGTAATGCCACGTTACATTAGGATAGTCTCAGTGGGACACAGTAACGCCACGTTACATTAGGATCGTCTCAGTGGGACACAGTAACTCTGCGTTACATTAGGATAGTCTCAGTAGGACACAGTAATGCCACGTTACATTAGGATAGTCTCAGTAGGACACAGTAACTCTGCGTTACATTAGGATAGTCTCAGTAGGACACAGTAATGCCACGTTCCATTAGGATAGTCTCAGTAGGACACAGTAATGCCACGTTACATTAGGATAGTCTCAGTGGGACACAGTAACGCCAAGTTACATTAGGATAGTCTCAGTGGGACACAGTAACGCCACGTTACATTAGGATAGTCTCAGTAGGACACAGTAACTCTGCGTTACATTAGGATCGTCTCAGTAGGACACAGTAACTCTGCGTTACATTAGGATAGTCTCAGTAGGACACAGTAACTCTGCGTTACATTAGGATAGTCTCAGTAGGACACAGTAATGCCACGTTACATTAGGATAGTCTCAGTAGGACACAGTAATGCCACGTTACATTAGGATAGTCTCAGTAGGACACAGTAATGCCACGTTACATTAGGATAGTCTCAGTAGGACACAGTAATGCCACGTTACATTAGGATAGTCTCAGTAGGACACAGTAATGCCACGTTACATTAGGATAGTCTCAGTAGGACACAGTAATGCCACGTTACATTAGGATAGTCTCAGTAGGACACAGTAATGCCACGTTACATTAGGATAGTCTCAGTAGGACACAGTAATGCCACGTTACATTAGGATAGTCTCAGTAGGACACAGTAATGCCACGTTACATTAGGATAGTCTCAGTAGGACACAGTAATGCCACGTTACATTAGGATAGTCTCAGTAGGACACAGTAACTCTGCGTTACATTAGGATAGTCTCAGTAGGACACAGTAATGCCACGTTACATTAGGATAGTCTCAGTAGGACACAGTAATGCCACGTTACATTAGGATAGTCTCAGTAGGACACAGTAATGCCACGTTACATTAGGATAGTCTCAGTAGGACACAGTAATGCCACGTTACATTAGGATAGTCTCAGTAGGACACAGTAACTCTGCGTTACATTAGGATAGTCTCAGTAGGACACAGTAATGCCACGTTATATTAGGATAGTCTCAGTAGGACACAGTAATGCCACGTTACATTAGGATAGTCTCAGTAGGACACAGTAATGCCACGTTACATTAGGATAGTCTCAGTAGGACACAGTAACTCTGCGTTACATTAGGATAGTCTCAGTAGGACACAGTAACTCTGCGTTACATTAGGACAGTCTCAGTAGGACACAGTAACTCTGCGTTACATTAGGATAGTCTCAGTAGGACACAGTAACTCTGCGTTACATTAGGATAGTCTCAGTAGGACACAGTAACGCCACATTACATTAGGATAGTCTCAGTAGGACACAGTAACTCTGCGTTACATTAGGATAGTCTCAGTGGGACACAGTAATGCCACGTTACATTAGGATAGTCTCAGTAGGACACAGTAACTCTGCGTTACATTAGGATAGTCTCAGTGGGACACAGTAATGCCACGTTACATTAGGATAGTCTCAGTAGGACACAGTAATGCCACGTTACGTTAGGATAGTCTCAGTAGGACACAGTAACTCTGCGTTATATTAGGATAGTCTCAGTAGGACACAGTAACTCTGCGTTACATTAGGATAGTCTCAGTAGGACACAGTATCTCTGCGTTACATTAGGATAGTCTCAGTAGGACACAGTAATGCCACGTTACATTAGGATAGTCTCAGTAGGACACAGTAACTCTGCGTTACATTAGGATAGTCTCAGTAGGACACAGTAATGCCACGTTACATTAGGATAGTCTCAGTAGGACACAGTAACTCTGCGTTACATTAGGATAGTCTCAGTAGGACACAATATCTCTGCGTTACATTAGGATAGTCTCAGTAGGACACAGTAATGCCACGTTACATTAAGATAGTCTCAGTAGGACACAGTAACTCTGCGTTACATTAGGATAGTCTCAGTAGGACACAGTAACTCTGCGTTACATTAGGATCGTCTCAGTAGGACACAGTAATGCCACGTTACATTAGGATAGTCTCAGTAGGACACAGTAATGCCACGTTACATTAGGAAAGTCTCAGTGGGACACAGTAACGCCACGTTACATTAGGATCGTCTCAGTGGGACACAGTAACTCTGCGTTACATTAGGATAGTCTCAGTAGGACACAGTAATGCCACGTTACATTAGGATAGTCTCAGTAGGACACAGTAACTCTGCGTTACATTAGGATAGTCTCAGTAGTACACAGTAATGCCACGTTACATTAGGATAGTCTCAGTAGGACACAGTAATGCCACGTTACATTAGGATAGTCTCAGTGGGACACAGTAACGCCATGTTACATTAGGATAGTCTCAGTAGGACACAGTAACTCTGCGTTACATTAGGATAGTCTCAGTAGGACATAGTAATGCCACGTTACATTAGGATAGTCTCAGTAGGACACAGTAATGCCACGTTACATTAGGATAGTCTCAGTAGGACACAGTAATGCCACGTTACATTAGGATAGTCTCAGTAGGACACAGTAATGCCACGTTACATTAGGATAGTCTCAGTGGGACACAGTAACGCCACGTTACATTAGGATCGTCTCAGTGGGACACAGTAACTCTGCGTTACATTAGGATAGTCTCAGTAGGACACAGTAATGCCACGTTACATTAGGATAGTCTCAGTAGGACACAGTAACTCTGCGTTACATTAGGATAGTCTCAGTAGGACACAGTAATGCCACGTTCCATTAGGATAGTCTCAGTAGGACACAGTAATGCCACGTTACATTAGGATAGTCTCAGTGGGACACAGTAACGCCAAGTTACATTAGGATAGTCTCAGTGGGACACAGTAACGCCACGTTACATTAGGATAGTCTCAGTAGGACACAGTAACTCTGCGTTACATTAGGATCGTCTCAGTAGGACACAGTAACTCTGCGTTACATTAGGATAGTCTCAGTAGGACACAGTAACTCTGCGTTACATTAGGATAGTCTCAGTAGGACACAGTAATGCCACGTTACATTAGGATAGTCTCAGTAGGACACAGTAATGCCACGTTACATTAGGATAGTCTCAGTAGGACACAGTAATGCCACGTTACATTAGGATAGTCTCAGTAGGACACAGTAATGCCACGTTACATTAGGATAGTCTCAGTAGGACACAGTAATGCCACGTTACATTAGGATAGTCTCAGTAGGACACAGTAATGCCACGTTACATTAGGATAGTCTCAGTAGGACACAGTAATGCCACGTTACATTAGGATAGTCTCAGTAGGACACAGTAATGCCACGTTACATTAGGATAGTCTCAGTAGGACACAGTAATGCCACGTTACATTAGGATAGTCTCAGTAGGACACAGTAATGCCACGTTACATTAGGATAGTCTCAGTAGGACACAGTAACTCTGCGTTACATTAGGATAGTCTCAGTAGGACACAGTAATGCCACGTTACATTAGGATAGTCTCAGTAGGACACAGTAATGCCACGTTACATTAGGATAGTCTCAGTAGGACACAGTAACTCTGCGTTACATTAGGATAGTCTCAGTAGGACACAGTAATGCCACGTTATATTAGGATAGTCTCAGTAGGACACAGTAATGCCACGTTACATTAGGATAGTCTCAGTAGGACACAGTAATGCCACGTTACATTAGGATAGTCTCAGTAGGACACAGTAACTCTGCGTTACATTAGGATAGTCTCAGTAGGACACAGTAACTCTGCGTTACATTAGGATAGTCTCAGTAGGACACAGTAACTCTGCGTTACATTAGGATAGTCTCAGTAGGACACAGTAACTCTGCGTTACATTAGGATAGTCTCAGTAGGACACAGTAACGCCACATTACATTAGGATAGTCTCAGTAGGACACAGTAACTCTGCGTTACATTAGGATAGTCTCAGTGGGACACAGTAATGCCACGTTACATTAGGATAGTCTCAGTAGGACACAGTAATGCCACGTTACATTAGGATAGTCTCAGTAGGACATAGTAATGCCACGTTACATTAGGATAGTCTCAGTAGGACACAGTAATGCCACGTTACATTAGGATAGTCTCAGTAGGACACAGTAACTCTGCGTTACATTAGGATAGTCTCAGTAGGACACAGTAATGCCACATTACATTAGGATAGTCTCAGTAGGACACAGTAACTCTGCGTTACATTAGGATAGTCTCAGTGGGACACAGTAATGCCACGTTACATTAGGATAGTCTCAGTAGGACACAGTAATGCCACGTTACGTTAGGATAGTCTCAGTAGGACACAGTAACTCTGCGTTATATTAGGATAGTCTCAGTAGGACACAGTAACTCTGCGTTACATTAGGATAGTCTCAGTAGGACACAGTATCTCTGCGTTACATTAGGATAGTCTCAGTAGGACACAGTAATGCCACGTTACATTAGGATAGTCTCAGTAGGACACAGTAACTCTGCGTTACATTAGGATAGTCTCAGTAGGACACAGTAATGCCACGTTACATTAGGATAGTCTCAGTAGGACACAGTAACTCTGCGTTACATTAGGATAGTCTCAGTAGGACACAATATCTCTGCGTTACATTAGGATAGTCTCAGTAGGACACAGTAATGCCACGTTACATTAGGATAGTCTCAGTAGGACACAGTAACTCTGCGTTACATTAGGATAGTCTCAGTAGGACACAGTAACTCTGCGTTACATTAGGATCGTCTCAGTAGGACACAGTAATGCCACGTTACATTAGGATAGTCTCAGTAGGACACAGTAATGCCACGTTACATTAGGATAGTCTCAGTAGGACACAGTAACACCGTGTTACATTAGAATATTCTCAGTGGGACACAGTAATGCCACGTTACATTAGGATAGTCTCAGTAGGACACAGTAACTCTGCGTAACATTAGGATAGTCTCAGTAGGACACAGTAACACCGTGTTACATTAGGATAGTCTCAGTAGGACACAGTAATGCCACGTTACATTAGGATAGTCTCAGTAGGACACAGTAATGCCACGTTACATTAGGATAGTCTCAGTAGGACACAGTAATGCCACGTTACATTAGGATAGTCTCAGTAGGACACAGTAATGCCACGTTACATTAGGATAGTGTCAGTGGGACACAGTAACGCCACGTTACATTAGGATCGTCTCAGTAGGACACAGTAATGCCAAGTTACATTAGGATAGTCTCAATAGGACACAGTAATGCCACGTTACATTAGGATAGTCTCAGTGGGACACAGTAACGCCACGTTACATTAGGATAGTCTCAGTAGGACACAATATCTCTGCGTTACATTAGGATAGTCTCAGTAGGACACAGTAATGCCACGTTACATTAGGATAGTCTCAGTAGGACACAGTAACTCTGCGTTACATTAGGATAGTCTCAGTAGGACACAGTAACTCTGCGTTACATTAGGATCGTCTCAGTAGGACACAGTAATGCCACGTTACATTAGGATAGTCTCAGTAGGACACAGTAATGCCACGTTACATTAGGATAGTCTCAGTAGGACACAGTAACACCGTGTTACATTAGAATATTCTCAGTGGGACACAGTAATGCCACGTTACATTAGGATAGTGTCAGTGGGACACAGTAACGCCACGTTACATTAGGATCGTCTCAGTAGGACACAGTAATGCCACGTTACATTAGGATAGTCTCAGTAGGACACAGTAATGCCACGTTACATTAGGATAGTCTCAGTGGGACACAGTAACGCCACGTTACATTAGGATCGTCTCAGTAGGACACAGTAATGCCATGTTACATTAGGACAGTCTCAGTAGGACACAGTAATGCCACGTTACATTAGGATAGTCTCAGTAGGACACAGTAACTCTGCGTTACATTAGGATAGTCTCAGTAGGACACAGTAACTCTGCGTTACATTAGGATAGTCTCAGTAGGACACAGTAACGCCACATTACATTAGGATAGTCTCAGTAGGACACAGTAACTCTGCGTTACATTAGGATAGTCTCAGTGGGACACAGTAATGCCACGTTACATTAGGATAGTCTCAGTAGGACACAGTAACTCTGCGTTACATTAGGATAGTCTCAGTGGGACACAGTAATGCCACGTTACATTAGGATAGTCTCAGTAGGACACAGTAATGCCACGTTACGTTAGGATAGTCTCAGTAGGACACAGTAACTCTGCGTTATATTAGGATAGTCTCAGTAGGACACAGTAACTCTGCGTTACATTAGGATAGTCTCAGTAGGACACAGTATCTCTGCGTTACATTAGGATAGTCTCAGTAGGACACAGTAATGCCACGTTACATTAGGATAGTCTCAGTAGGACACAGTAACTCTGCGTTACATTAGGATAGTCTCAGTAGGACACAGTAATGCCACGTTACATTAGGATAGTCTCAGTAGGACACAGTAACTCTGCGTTACATTAGGATAGTCTCAGTAGGACACAATATCTCTGCGTTACATTAGGATAGTCTCAGTAGGACACAGTAATGCCACGTTACATTAAGATAGTCTCAGTAGGACACAGTAACTCTGCGTTACATTAGGATAGTCTCAGTAGGACACAGTAACTCTGCGTTACATTAGGATCGTCTCAGTAGGACACAGTAATGCCACGTTACATTAGGATAGTCTCAGTAGGACACAGTAATGCCACGTTACATTAGGAAAGTCTCAGTGGGACACAGTAACGCCACGTTACATTAGGATCGTCTCAGTGGGACACAGTAACTCTGCGTTACATTAGGATAGTCTCAGTAGGACACAGTAATGCCACGTTACATTAGGATAGTCTCAGTAGGACACAGTAACTCTGCGTTACATTAGGATAGTCTCAGTAGTACACAGTAATGCCACGTTACATTAGGATAGTCTCAGTAGGACACAGTAATGCCACGTTACATTAGGATAGACTCAGTGGGACACAGTAACGCCATGTTACATTAGGATAGTCTCAGTAGGACACAGTAACTCTGCGTTACATTAGGATAGTCTCAGTAGGACATAGTAATGCCACGTTACATTAGGATAGTCTCAGTAGGACACAGTAATGCCACGTTACATTAGGATAGTCTCAGTAGGACACAGTAATGCCACGTTACATTAGGATAGTCTCAGTAGGACACAGTAATGCCACGTTACATTAGGATAGTCTCAGTGGGACACAGTAACGCCACGTTACATTAGGATCGTCTCAGTGGGACACAGTAACTCTGCGTTACATTAGGATAGTCTCAGTAGGACACAGTAATGCCACGTTACATTAGGATAGTCTCAGTAGGACACAGTAACTCTGCGTTACATTAGGATAGTCTCAGTAGGACACAGTAATGCCACGTTCCATTAGGATAGTCTCAGTGGGACACAGTAATGCCACGTTACATTAGGATAGTCTCAGTGGGACACAGTAACGCCAAGTTACATTAGGATAGTCTCAGTGGGACACAGTAACGCCACGTTACATTAGGATAGTCTCAGTAGGACACAGTAACTCTGCGTTACATTAGGATCGTCTCAGTAGGACACAGTAACTCTGCGTTACATTAGGATAGTCTCAGTAGGACACAGTAACTCTGCGTTACATTAGGATAGTCTCAGTAGGACACAGTAATGCCACGTTACATTAGGATAGTCTCAGTGGGACACAGTAACGCCACGTTACATTAGGATCGTCTCAGTGGGACACAGTAACTCTGCGTTACATTAGGATAGTCTCAGTAGGACACAGTAATGCCACGTTACATTAGGATAGTCTCAGTGGGACACAGTAACGCCACGTTACATTAGGATCGTCTCAGTGGGACACAGTAACTCTGCGTTACATTAGGATAGTCTCAGTAGGACACAGTAATGCCACGTTACATTAGGATAGTCTCAGTAGGACACAGTAACTCTGCGTTACATTAGGATAGTCTCAGTAGGACACAGTAATGCCACGTTCCATTAGGATAGTCTCAGTAGGACACAGTAATGCCACGTTACATTAGGATAGTCTCAGTGGGACACAGTAACGCCAAGTTACATTAGGATAGTCTCAGTGGGACACAGTAACGCCACGTTACATTAGGATAGTCTCAGTAGGACACAGTAACTCTGCGTTACATTAGGATCGTCTCAGTAGGACACAGTAACTCTGCGTTACATTAGGATAGTCTCAGTAGGACACAGTAACTCTGCGTTACATTAGGATAGTCTCAGTAGGACACAGTAATGCCACGTTACATTAGGATAGTCTCAGTAGGACACAGTAATGCCACGTTACATTAGGATAGTCTCAGTAGGACACAGTAATGCCACGTTACATTAGGATAGTCTCAGTAGGACACAGTAATGCCACGTTACATTAGGATAGTCTCAGTAGGACACAGTAATGCCACGTTACATTAGGATAGTCTCAGTAGGACACAGTAATGCCACGTTACATTAGGATAGTCTCAGTAGGACACAGTAATGCCACGTTACATTAGGATAGTCTCAGTAGGACACAGTAATGCCACGTTACATTAGGATAGTCTCAGTAGGACACAGTAATGCCACGTTACATTAGGATAGTCTCAGTAGGACACAGTAATGCCACGTTACATTAGGATAGTCTCAGTAGGACACAGTAACTCTGCGTTACATTAGGATAGTCTCAGTAGGACACAGTAATGCCACGTTACATTAGGATAGTCTCAGTAGGACACAGTAATGCCACGTTACATTAGGATAGTCTCAGTAGGACACAGTAATGCCACGTTACATTAGGATAGTCTCAGTAGGACACAGTAATGCCACGTTACATTAGGATAGTCTCAGTAGGACACAGTAACTCTGCGTTACATTAGGATAGTCTCAGTAGGACACAGTAATGCCACGTTATATTAGGATAGTCTCAGTAGGACACAGTAATGCCACGTTACATTAGGATAGTCTCAGTAGGACACAGTAATGCCACGTTACATTAGGATAGTCTCAGTAGGACACAGTAACTCTGCGTTACATTAGGATAGTCTCAGTAGGACACAGTAACTCTGCGTTACATTAGGACAGTCTCAGTAGGACACAGTAACTCTGCGTTACATTAGGATAGTCTCAGTAGGACACAGTAACTCTGCGTTACATTAGGATAGTCTCAGTAGGACACAGTAACTCTGCGTTACATTAGGATAGTCTCAGTGGGACACAGTAATGCCACGTTACATTAGGATAGTCTCAGTAGGACACAGTAACTCTGCGTTACATTAGGATAGTCTCAGTGGGACACAGTAATGCCACGTTACATTAGGATAGTCTCAGTAGGACACAGTAATGCCACGTTACGTTAGGATAGTCTCAGTAGGACACAGTAACTCTGCGTTATATTAGGATAGTCTCAGTAGGACACAGTAACTCTGCGTTACATTAGGATAGTCTCAGTAGGACACAGTATCTCTGCGTTACATTAGGATAGTCTCAGTAGGACACAGTAATGCCACGTTACATTAGGATAGTCTCAGTAGGACACAGTAACTCTGCGTTACATTAGGATAGTCTCAGTAGGACACAGTAATGCCACGTTACATTAGGATAGTCTCAGTAGGACACAGTAACTCTGCGTTACATTAGGATAGTCTCAGTAGGACACAATATCTCTGCGTTACATTAGGATAGTCTCAGTAGGACACAGTAATGCCACGTTACATTAAGATAGTCTCAGTAGGACACAGTAACTCTGCGTTACATTAGGATAGTCTCAGTAGGACACAGTAACTCTGCGTTACATTAGGATCGTCTCAGTAGGACACAGTAATGCCACGTTACATTAGGATAGTCTCAGTAGGACACAGTAATGCCACGTTACATTAGGAAAGTCTCAGTGGGACACAGTAACGCCACGTTACATTAGGATCGTCTCAGTGGGACACAGTAACTCTGCGTTACATTAGGATAGTCTCAGTAGGACACAGTAATGCCACGTTACATTAGGATAGTCTCAGTAGGACACAGTAACTCTGCGTTACATTAGGATAGTCTCAGTAGTACACAGTAATGCCACGTTACATTAGGATAGTCTCAGTAGGACACAGTAATGCCACGTTACATTAGGATAGTCTCAGTGGGACACAGTAACGCCATGTTACATTAGGATAGTCTCAGTAGGACACAGTAACTCTGCGTTACATTAGGATAGTCTCAGTAGGACATAGTAATGCCACGTTACATTAGGATAGTCTCAGTAGGACACAGTAATGCCACGTTACATTAGGATAGTCTCAGTAGGACACAGTAATGCCACGTTACATTAGGATAGTCTCAGTAGGACACAGTAATGCCACGTTACATTAGGATAGTCTCAGTGGGACACAGTAACGCCACGTTACATTAGGATCGTCTCAGTGGGACACAGTAACTCTGCGTTACATTAGGATAGTCTCAGTAGGACACAGTAATGCCACGTTACATTAGGATAGTCTCAGTAGGACACAGTAACTCTGCGTTACATTAGGATAGTCTCAGTAGGACACAGTAATGCCACGTTCCATTAGGATAGTCTCAGTAGGACACAGTAATGCCACGTTACATTAGGATAGTCTCAGTGGGACACAGTAACGCCAAGTTACATTAGGATAGTCTCAGTGGGACACAGTAACGCCACGTTACATTAGGATAGTCTCAGTAGGACACAGTAACTCTGCGTTACATTAGGATCGTCTCAGTAGGACACAGTAACTCTGCGTTACATTAGGATAGTCTCAGTAGGACACAGTAACTCTGCGTTACATTAGGATAGTCTCAGTAGGACACAGTAATGCCACGTTACATTAGGATAGTCTCAGTAGGACACAGTAATGCCACGTTACATTAGGATAGTCTCAGTAGGACACAGTAATGCCACGTTACATTAGGATAGTCTCAGTAGGACACAGTAATGCCACGTTACATTAGGATAGTCTCAGTAGGACACAGTAATGCCACGTTACATTAGGATAGTCTCAGTAGGACACAGTAATGCCACGTTACATTAGGATAGTCTCAGTAGGACACAGTAATGCCACGTTACATTAGGATAGTCTCAGTAGGACACAGTAATGCCACGTTACATTAGGATAGTCTCAGTAGGACACAGTAATGCCACGTTACATTAGGATAGTCTCAGTAGGACACAGTAATGCCACGTTACATTAGGATAGTCTCAGTAGGACACAGTAACTCTGCGTTACATTAGGATAGTCTCAGTAGGACACAGTAATGCCACGTTACATTAGGATAGTCTCAGTAGGACACAGTAATGCCACGTTACATTAGGATAGTCTCAGTAGGACACAGTAACTCTGCGTTACATTAGGATAGTCTCAGTAGGACACAGTAATGCCACGTTATATTAGGATAGTCTCAGTAGGACACAGTAATGCCACGTTACATTAGGATAGTCTCAGTAGGACACAGTAATGCCACGTTACATTAGGATAGTCTCAGTAGGACACAGTAACTCTGCGTTACATTAGGATAGTCTCAGTAGGACACAGTAACTCTGCGTTACATTAGGATAGTCTCAGTAGGACACAGTAACTCTGCGTTACATTAGGATAGTCTCAGTAGGACACAGTAACTCTGCGTTACATTAGGATAGTCTCAGTAGGACACAGTAACGCCACATTACATTAGGATAGTCTCAGTAGGACACAGTAACTCTGCGTTACATTAGGATAGTCTCAGTGGGACACAGTAATGCCACGTTACATTAGGATAGTCTCAGTAGGACACAGTAATGCCACGTTACATTAGGATAGTCTCAGTAGGACATAGTAATGCCACGTTACATTAGGATAGTCTCAGTAGGACACAGTAATGCCACGTTACATTAGGATAGTCTCAGTAGGACACAGTAACTCTGCGTTACATTAGGATAGTCTCAGTAGGACACAGTAATGCCACATTACATTAGGATAGTCTCAGTAGGACACAGTAACTCTGCGTTACATTAGGATAGTCTCAGTGGGACACAGTAATGCCACGTTACATTAGGATAGTCTCAGTAGGACACAGTAATGCCACGTTACGTTAGGATAGTCTCAGTAGGACACAGTAACTCTGCGTTATATTAGGATAGTCTCAGTAGGACACAGTAACTCTGCGTTACATTAGGATAGTCTCAGTAGGACACAGTATCTCTGCGTTACATTAGGATAGTCTCAGTAGGACACAGTAATGCCACGTTACATTAGGATAGTCTCAGTAGGACACAGTAACTCTGCGTTACATTAGGATAGTCTCAGTAGGACACAGTAATGCCACGTTACATTAGGATAGTCTCAGTAGGACACAGTAACTCTGCGTTACATTAGGATCGTCTCAGTAGGACACAGTAACTCTGCGTTACATTAGGATAGTCTCAGTAGGACACAGTAACTCTGCGTTACATTAGGATAGTCTCAGTAGGACACAGTAATGCCACGTTACATTAGGATAGTCTCAGTAGGACACAGTAATGCCACGTTACATTAGGATAGTCTCAGTAGGACACAGTAATGCCACGTTACATTAGGATAGTCTCAGTAGGACACAGTAATGCCACGTTACATTAGGATAGTCTCAGTAGGACACAGTAATGCCACGTTACATTAGGATAGTCTCAGTAGGACACAGTAATGCCACGTTACATTAGGATAGTCTCAGTAGGACACAGTAATGCCACGTTACATTAGGATAGTCTCAGTAGGACACAGTAATGCCACGTTACATTAGGATAGTCTCAGTAGGACACAGTAATGCCACGTTACATTAGGATAGTCTCAGTAGGACACAGTAATGCCACGTTACATTAGGATAGTCTCAGTAGGACACAGTAACTCTGCGTTACATTAGGATAGTCTCAGTAGGACACAGTAATGCCACGTTACATTAGGATAGTCTCAGTAGGACACAGTAATGCCACGTTACATTAGGATAGTCTCAGTAGGACACAGTAACTCTGCGTTACATTAGGATAGTCTCAGTAGGACACAGTAATGCCACGTTATATTAGGATAGTCTCAGTAGGACACAGTAATGCCACGTTACATTAGGATAGTCTCAGTAGGACACAGTAATGCCACGTTACATTAGGATAGTCTCAGTAGGACACAGTAACTCTGCGTTACATTAGGATAGTCTCAGTAGGACACAGTAACTCTGCGTTACATTAGGATAGTCTCAGTAGGACACAGTAACTCTGCGTTACATTAGGATAGTCTCAGTAGGACACAGTAACTCTGCGTTACATTAGGATAGTCTCAGTAGGACACAGTAACGCCACATTACATTAGGATAGTCTCAGTAGGACACAGTAACTCTGCGTTACATTAGGATAGTCTCAGTGGGACACAGTAATGCCACGTTACATTAGGATAGTCTCAGTAGGACACAGTAATGCCACGTTACATTAGGATAGTCTCAGTAGGACATAGTAATGCCACGTTACATTAGGATAGTCTCAGTAGGACACAGTAATGCCACGTTACATTAGGATAGTCTCAGTAGGACACAGTAACTCTGCGTTACATTAGGATAGTCTCAGTAGGACACAGTAATGCCACATTACATTAGGATAGTCTCAGTAGGACACAGTAACTCTGCGTTACATTAGGATAGTCTCAGTGGGACACAGTAATGCCACGTTACATTAGGATAGTCTCAGTAGGACACAGTAATGCCACGTTACGTTAGGATAGTCTCAGTAGGACACAGTAACTCTGCGTTATATTAGGATAGTCTCAGTAGGACACAGTAACTCTGCGTTACATTAGGATAGTCTCAGTAGGACACAGTATCTCTGCGTTACATTAGGATAGTCTCAGTAGGACACAGTAATGCCACGTTACATTAGGATAGTCTCAGTAGGACACAGTAACTCTGCGTTACATTAGGATAGTCTCAGTAGGACACAGTAATGCCACGTTACATTAGGATAGTCTCAGTAGGACACAGTAACTCTGCGTTACATTAGGATAGTCTCAGTAGGACACAATATCTCTGCGTTACATTAGGATAGTCTCAGTAGGACACAGTAATGCCACGTTACATTAGGATAGTCTCAGTAGGACACAGTAACTCTGCGTTACATTAGGATAGTCTCAGTAGGACACAGTAACTCTGCGTTACATTAGGATCGTCTCAGTAGGACACAGTAATGCCACGTTACATTAGGATAGTCTCAGTAGGACACAGTAATGCCACGTTACATTAGGATAGTCTCAGTAGGACACAGTAACACCGTGTTACATTAGAATATTCTCAGTGGGACACAGTAATGCCACGTTACATTAGGATAGTCTCAGTAGGACACAGTAACTCTGCGTAACATTAGGATAGTCTCAGTAGGACACAGTAACACCGTGTTACATTAGGATAGTCTCAGTAGGACACAGTAATGCCACGTTACATTAGGATAGTCTCAGTAGGACACAGTAATGCCACGTTACATTAGGATAGTCTCAGTAGGACACAGTAATGCCACGTTACATTAGGATAGTCTCAGTAGGACACAGTAATGCCACGTTACATTAGGATAGTGTCAGTGGGACACAGTAACGCCACGTTACATTAGGATCGTCTCAGTAGGATACAGTAATGCCAAGTTACATTAGGATAGTCTCAATAGGACACAGTAATGCCACGTTACATTAGGATAGTCTCAGTGGGACACAGTAACGCCACGTTACATTAGGATAGTCTCAGTAGGACACAATATCTCTGCGTTACATTAGGATAGTCTCAGTAGGACACAGTAATGCCACGTTACATTAGGATAGTCTCAGTAGGACACAGTAACTCTGCGTTACATTAGGATAGTCTCAGTAGGACACAGTAACTCTGCGTTACATTAGGATCGTCTCAGTAGGACACAGTAATGCCACGTTACATTAGGATAGTCTCAGTAGGACACAGTAATGCCACGTTACATTAGGATAGTCTCAGTAGGACACAGTAACACCGTGTTACATTAGAATATTCTCAGTGGGACACAGTAATGCCACGTTACATTAGGATAGTGTCAGTGGGACACAGTAACGCCACGTTACATTAGGATCGTCTCAGTAGGACACAGTAATGCCACGTTACATTAGGATAGTCTCAGTAGGACACAGTAATGCCACGTTACATTAGGATAGTCTCAGTGGGACACAGTAACGCCACGTTACATTAGGATCGTCTCAGTAGGACACAGTAATGCCATGTTACATTAGGACAGTCTCAGTAGGACACAGTAATGCCACGTTACATTAGGATAGTCTCAGTAGGACACAGTAACTCTGCGTTACATTAGGATAGTCTCAGTAGGACACAGTAATGCCACGTTACATTAGGATAGTCTCAGTAGGACACAGTAATGCCACGTTACATTAGGATAGTCTCAGTAGGACACAGTAATGCCACGTTACATTAGGATAGTCTCAGTGGGACACAGTAATGCCACGTTATATTAGGATAGTATCAGTAGGACACAGTAATGCCACGTTACATTAGGATAGTCTCAGTAGGACACAGTAATGCCACGTTACATTAGGATAGTCTCAGTAGGACACAGTAATGCCACGTTACATTAGGATAGTCTCAGTAGGACACAGTAACTCTGCGTTACATTAGGATAGTCTCAGTAGGACACAGTAATGCCACGTTACATTAGGATAGTCTCAGTAGGACACAGTAATGCCACGTTACATTAGGATAGTCTCAGTAGGACACAGTAATGCCACGTTACATTAGGATGGTCTCAGTAGGACACAGTAATGCCACGTTACATTAGGATAGTCTCAGTAGGACACAGTAATGCCACGTTACATTAGGATAGTCTCAGTGGGACACAGTAATGCCACGTTATATTAGGATAGTATCAGTAGGACACAGTAATGCCACGTTACATTAGGATAGTCTCAGTAGGACACAGTAATGCCACGTTACATTAGGATAGTCTCAGTAGGACACAGTAATGCCACGTTACATTAGGATAGTCTCAGTAGGACACAGTAATGCCACGTTACATTAGGATAGTCTCAGTAGGACACAGTAACTCTGCGTTACATTAGGATAGTCTCAGTAGGACACAGTAATGCCACGTTACATTAGGATAGTCTCAGTAGGACACAGTAACTCTGCGTTACATTAGGATAGTCTCAGTAGGACACAGTAATGCCACGTTACATTAGGATAGTCTCAGTAGGACACAGGAATGCCACGTTACATTAGGATAGTCTCAGTAGGACACAGTAATGCCACGTTACATTAGGATAGTCTCAGTAGGACACAGTAATGCCACGTTACATTAGGATAGTCTCAGTAGGACACAGTAATGCCACGTTACATTAGGATAGTCTCAGTAGGACACAGTAATGCCACGTTACATTAGGATAGTCTCAGTAGGACACAGTAATGCCACGTTACATTAGGATAGTCTCAGTAGGACACAGTAATGCCACGTTACATTAGGATAGTCTCAGTAGGACACAGTAATGCCACGTTACATTAGGATAGTCTCAGTAGGACACAGTAATGCCACGTTACATTAGGATAGTCTCAGTAGGACACAGTAATGCCACGTTACATTAGGATAGTCTCAGTAGGACACAGTAATGCCACGTTACATTAGGATAGTCTCAGTAGGACACAGTAATGCCACGTTACATTAGGATAGTCTCAGTAGGACACAGTAACTCTGCGTTACATTAGGATAGTCTCAGTAGGACACAGTAATGCCACGTTACATTAGGATCGTCTCAGTAGGACACAGTAATGCCACGTTACATTAGGATAGTCTCAGTAGGACACAGTAATGCCACGTTACATTAGGATAGTCTCAGTAGGACACAGTAATGCCACGTTACATTAGGATAGTCTCAGTAGGACACAGTAATGCCACGTTACATTAGGATAGTCTCAGTAGGACACAGTAACTCTGCGTTACATTAGGATAGTCTCAGTAGGACACAGTAATGCCACGTTACATTAGGATCGTCTCAGTAGGACACAGTTCCAAAGAATGAAGTAGCCTGAACTAAGCTTCCCTTTTTGTGTCTTTTACAGGCACTGGTTAAAGAAGTCATGTAAATATTTCACTTTTAACTCTCCCTCTAGAAAAAGAGGAATTGACTGTGAATTTGTCTTGAGCAATTAAAGCTCATCAAATTTTAATGGTGGTCCTAAATGTTTAAATTGCTTTACTCTGATAACCAATCTCCATTTCTACTGTAGTAATGTGAAATGTATAAATTAGATATGCTTCAGGCAAGGCAGGCATTATATCAGATCTATACCGCCCATGTGAGATGTGACGACAATATATCCATCTCCCATAGCGAGAGGTTAAGAGGGATTTCTCAACTCAGTCTATACAGAGCGATGGTTTTAGTCAACTTTGATTCTGTAAGTGAAGAATGTGTTGAAAAAGATGAGTTGAGGACAAGAGGATGTGAAAGGGATTATAGAAGCAGCATAATCAGCCCTGAAGTCCGATTGAAAGATATCATTTATTCATCTAACATGATTCTGATAAGACATTAGCTGAATATATTACCATCTGCTTAGAATAGTAAACAGGAGATCCTATGTTGAAATCCCAGCAGTGGCTCCATGTGACCATCTCGTCTTTAGCAGTAATGTTCTCTAACTTAATAAGCTTACATCTAACAGAGAGAGATTGAGACATACAGTACATTCTACCAGTTGGGGCCTATAAATAGGTGAGCTGCAGTAATAGAGGTAGCTGAACTGTATGTGAGAGATAATGTGTGTTTACTGTTATGTGTGAATACGACCATGAATGGTGCAATTGTAATCGTTTCTTAGAGATGCAGAGAGATGGAGAAAGATGAAGAGTGGGTGTCACGACTTCCGCCGAAGTTGGTCCCTCTCCTTGTTCGGCGTTCGCCGGTTGACGTCACCGGTTTTCTAGCCGTCACCGATCCACTTTTCATTTTCCATTTGTTTTGTCTTCATTGTACACACCTGGTTTCCATTCCCATAATTATGTTCCTTATTTAACCCTCTGGTTCCCCCCATGGTTTTGTGCGTGTTTGTTCTGTGTTAAGCGGTCTCTTATATTTGTGAGCTGGTATAGTTTCCCTGCGTGGAATATTTTGTTGTTTTGTTGAGTAAAGACTGTTATTACTCATTCTCTGTATACACCATGGAGCGATGGTAGAGAGATGTGGTTTAAAAAATAGTGCGTTACTTTTGACCTCTGGAATAGGGGGCCATTTGGGTTGCAA
Organism: Oncorhynchus clarkii lewisi; assembly: GCF_045791955.1. Lineage (NCBI taxonomy): Eukaryota > Metazoa > Chordata > Actinopteri > Salmoniformes > Salmonidae > Oncorhynchus > Oncorhynchus clarkii. The sequence goes on along the minus strand of NC_092152.1, from coordinate 82,028,026 downwards.
CCTACCTCTCTCTGGAAAACAAAGAAAGATGAGAAAGTAGTGTAAGGAATCAGCAGTCAGTACATTCTGTTACAGAAGTACAGCTGAAAACATCCTCATTAGAGGTGTATACAGGAGAGAGAGTAAGTTCAGATGTTTGTTTGTAGACCAGACATGCTTCTCTGTGATGGAAAATAGAAAACAGTGTCAACTCTATATATTGCATTTCTATCTGCAGTGATATGATTGAACGCCACTGAATAAGCAGCCTTGACAGTTCAATGATGATCAAGGCATCATCTTTTATCCAGTCACTGTGGTAAAGTCATGGATGTGGAGGTCTCAGGTTGATATTCACACACACACACTCACGCATGCAAAGAACACACACACACACACACTCACGCATACACAGAACACACACACACGCTCAAAACACACACACACAGATCAAGCACACACTCGCAGAATGTGCTTAGTCTGTGCTGTCATGCTTGACAGCCCGTCCCGTCATGCTTGACAGCCCGTCCCATGAGTGCTGTGTGTCATGAACATTCACAGCCTACAGGATGAACCTACTGCCCCCCCCCCTCACACACACACACACACACACACACACACATACACAAATAAATATACACACTCGTACACATGAACATGCAAGCTCACACGCTAATGTACACACAACTTTGCATAAAAACATGTGCACATACATTGTACAAAATATTGTGCTAGTTCTACTTTTAAAATATAACAACTATTTGCATCAGTTTGAGTATTTCAAACATGAGGTATTCTTATGAATAGTATACGGTATACCTACTTAACTTATGCTGTTTCACAAACACTCATATATTAAGTCCAGCATCAAAAAATGGCTTATGTCCAACTTCATTTGATCAATTCCCAAACTGTTATTATTCGTCAGATCCACTTTAATCTTACTTTCAGTTTTACATTTGTTTACCATTCTTTTATGTTTCTAATTATTAGTCATTTTAACCCACTTTAGCAGGCATTGCCTAACACAGTGCTCATTCCCCTTGCAGTAAGTAGAGGTAGAGCTGCAAGCCTTGTAGGATGCTGCATTTGCCTCTGATATTAAGGGTGATGCATGCGGACTAGCTGATGGTGGGAATGGCTGGTCAGATCAGAATGTCAGTTTGCCTGACAGTTCTGATATCCGTTCATCCTGGTCCATTACACCTCATAGCACAACAGACTGCTTAATACTCATATAGAAATGTACTTTCTTTCTTCAAACATGCATACAACATTGTGTAAAGGTATCATAACATCTTAAAATGTTGAATTACCCACAATCCTCTAACAACTGAGCCACATGGCAAGTTGTTGCAAAAACTTACAATTCTTAACCCTTGTGTGGTGTTCGGGTCTGTGGGACCCATTTTCAATGTTTATTCAAAGAAAAATGACAGAATTAATTATTATTTCAACCTGAGACTCATTGGCCTTGGCTCATTTTCTGTGAAGAACATGTCAAATAACACATTGTCATTGAGCGCACACTGTGCACCTCCCTACATATTTATATTACATATGTGGTGTTCAGGCACACTGTGCACCTCCCTACATATTTATATTACATATGTGGTGTTCAGGCACACTGTGCACCTCCCTACATATTTATATTACATATGTGGTGTTCAGGCACACTGTGCACCTCCCTACATATTTATATTACATATGTGGTGTTCAGGTCCACTGTTCACCCCCCTACATATTTATATTACATATGTGGTGTTCAGGTCCACTGTGCACCTCCCTACATATTTATATTACATATGTGGTGTTCAGGCACACTGTGCACCTCCCTACATATTTATATTACATATGTGGTGTTCAGGTCCACTGTTCACCCCCCTACATATTTATATTACATATGTGGTGTTCAGGCACACTGTGCACCTCCCTACATATTTATATTACATATGTGGTGTTCAGGCACACTGTTCACCCCCCTACATATTTATATTACATATGTGGTGTTCAGGTCCACTGTTCACCCCCCTACATATTTATATTACATATGTGGTGTTCAGGCACACTGTTCACCTCCCTACATATTTATATTACATATGTGGTGTTCAGGCACACTGTTCACCCCCCTACATATTTATATTACATATGTGGTGTTCAGGTCCACTGTTCACCCCCCTACATATTTATATTACATATGTGGTGTTCAGGCACACTGTTCACCCCCCTACATATTTATATTACATATGTGGTGTTCAGGTCCACTGTGCACCTCCCTACATATTTATATTACATATGTGGTGTTCGGGTCCAGTGTGCACCTCCCTACATATTTATATTACATATGTGGTGTTCAGGTCCACTGTTCACCCCCCTACATATTTATATTACATATGTGGTGTTCAGGCACACTGTTCACCCCCCTACATATTTATATTACATATGTGGTGTTCAGGCACACTGTTCACCCCCCTACATATTTATATTACATATGTGGTGTTCAGGTCCACTGTGCACCTCCCTACATATTTATATTACATATGTGGTGTTCGGGTCCACTGTGCACCTCCCTACATATTTATATTACATATGTGGTGTTCAGGTCCACTGTTCACCCCCCTACATATTTATATTACATATGTGGTGTTCAGGCACACTGTGCACCTCCCTACATATTTATATTACATATGTGGTGTTCAGGTCCACTGTTCACCCCCCTACATATTTATATTACATATGTGGTGTTCAGGCACACTCTGCACCTCCCTACATATTTATATTACATATGTGGTGTTCAGGCACACTGTGCACCTCCCTACATATTTATATTACATATGTGGTGTTCAGGTCCACTGTTCACCCCCCTACATATTTATATTACATATGTGGTGTTCAGGCACACTGTGCACCTCCCTACATATTTATATTACATATGTGGTGTTCAGGCACACTGTGCACCTCCCTACATATTTATATTACATATGTGGTGTTCAGGCACACTGTGCACCTCCCTACATATTTATATTACATATGTGGTGTTCAGGCACACTGTTCACCTCCCTACATATTTATATTACATATGTGGTGTTCAGGTCCACTGTGCACCTCCCTACATATTTATATTACATATGTGGTGTTCAGGTCCACTGTTCACCCCCCTACATATTTATATTACATATGTGGTGTTCAGGCACACTGTGCACCTCCCTACATATTTATATTACATATGTGGTGTTCAGGCACACTGTTCACCTCCCTACATATTTATATTACATATGTGGTGTTCAGGTCCACTGTGCACCTCCCTACATATTTATATTACATATGTGGTGTTCAGGCACACTGTGCACCTCCCTACATATTTATATTACATATGTGGTGTTCAGGCACACTGTGCACCTCCCTACATATTTATATTACATATGTGGTGTTCAGGCACACTGTGCACCTCCCTACATATTTATATTACATATGTGGTGTTCAGGTCCACTGTGCACCTCCCTACATATTTATATTACATATGTGGTGTTCAGGCACACTGTTCACCTCCCTACATATTTATATTACATATGTGGTGTTCAGGCACACTGTGCACCTCCCTACATATTTATATTACATATGTGGTGTTCAGGCACACTGTTCACCCCCCTACATATTTATATTACATATGTGGTGTTCAGGCACACTGTGCACCTCCCTACATATTTATATTACATATGTGGTGTTCAGGCACACTGTGCACCTCCCTACATATTTATATTACATATGTGGTGTTCAGGCACACTGTGCACCTCCCTACATATTTATATTACATATGTGGTGTTCAGGTCCACTGTGCACCTCCCTACATATTTATATTACATATGTGGTGTTCAGGCACACTGTGCAACTCCCTACATATTTATATTACATATGTGGTGTTCAGGCACACTGTTCACCTCCCTACATATTTATATTACATATGTGGTGTTCAGGCACACTGTGCACCTCCCTACATATTTATATTACATATGTGGTGTTCAGGCACACTGTTCACCTCCCTACATATTTATATTACATATGTGGTGTTCAGGTCCACTGTGCACCTCCCTACATATTTATATTACATATGTGGTGTTCAGGCACACTGTGCACCTCCCTACATATTTATATTACATATGTGGTGTTCAGGCACACTGTGCACCTCCCTACATATTTATATTACATATGTGGTGTTCAGGCACACTGTGCACCTCCCTACATATTTATATTACATATGTGGTGTTCAGGTCCACTGTGCACCTCCCTACATATTTATATTACATATGTGGTGTTCAGGCACACTGTTCACCTCCCTACATATTTATATTACATATGTGGTGTTCAGGCACACTGTGCACCTCCCTACATATTTATATTACATATGTGGTGTTCAGGCACACTGTTCACCCCCCTACATATTTATATTACATATGTGGTGTTCAGGCACACTGTGCACCTCCCTACATATTTATATTACATATGTGGTGTTCAGGCACACTGTGCACCTCCCTACATATTTATATTACATATGTGGTGTTCAGGCACACTGTGCACCTCCCTACATATTTATATTACATATGTGGTGTTCAGGTCCACTGTGCACCTCCCTACATATTTATATTACATATGTGGTGTTCAGGCACACTGTGCAACTCCCTACATATTTATATTACATATGTGGTGTTGGGGTCCACTGTACACCTCCCTACATATTTATATTACATATGTGGTGTTGGGGTCCACTGTACACCTCCCTACATATTTATATTACATATGTGGTGTTCAGGCACACTGTTCACCTCCCTACATATTTATATTACATATGTGGTGTTCAGGCACACTGTTCACCTCCCTACATATTTATATTACATATGTGGTGTTGGGGTCCACTGTACACCTCCCTACATATTTATATTACATATGTGGTGTTCAGGCACACTGTGCACCTCCCTACATATTTATATTACATATGTGGTGTTCGGGTCCACAGGCCCCGAGGGCAATAAACGTGTGGAAAAGTGTGTGTGTTGGTGAAAACAAGTCCAAATTGAGCAAAAAGGTTTGCTGTGTGCCTTCACTTTGTCTTCCTCCTCCCTGGGCCTGCTGTTTCAACATACCACCAATATCCTGTCTGTCTCCCTGCCTGTCTCCCGCTTTTCTCTCACTCTTTACACTTTGTAGTGTGTGAAACTACACAATGTCTTGCGGGAACCTGCACAATGTTATTACAATACATTATTTAGATACATTGTAAAAAAAATATTTTCCCTCACTCTACCCCAGCCAGGTGCAAATTGGGGGAGGGACACAACAAATAAATAGCTTTGTATGTGTGGCTCCTTACCACAATCAGTCAGCATGGCAAAAATCATCTCTGCTCAGAGGCTGGTGTGGAAGGAACGTCTTCCACTTTGGAAGATGAAGAATTTTCCCGAATATGAGGATCATGCCTCTGTCAATTCAGAGTCTGACAGAGAGTTGGTAGAAAAGGATGAGATTGGCCCTCAGCCAGCCCCAGGACCAGCGAGTCAGCAGCCTGTAGGAGGAGAAATATGGATGTCAGATAATAGTGAAATTGAATGGTCTTCTTGCCCAAGGAATGAGCATGGCTGCCAATGTGATAAGGTAAATGGCAAATATTAACCATGGATGGTGTCTATATTGCTTGCAATTGATATGAGTCAACATCTAAGTATTAAGTATTTTTATGTCAATTGTTATGGCTGTATTGTTTTAAAAACCCAATAATGTTGTGGGTCCATCAGGCCCCCAAACATTGGGTGAATAACAAAAGGGGTTCAATTAAACAGAGTTTCCCTTGTAGTTATTTTTTACACGCAAACAATCGTTCAGATTTTGTTGTATATTACATTATGTACATTTTCTAATGTACTGCTTTTTGAACACAAATGTAATAAGATATTCAAATATTGATGTGAAACTAGAAACCTGCATTTTTATGTGAAAATCATACATTTTTTCACTTGCTCGCACACGCACACACACACACGCGCGCCCGTAGGCTAGATAAGATGTGATCACACCCAAGGCAAGGCAGCAGGTTCCTGTGCTGTGTCTACAGTATACGTGATAGTGTCTGAAAGAATCTTGAATATAGTGCACTGTAAAAAGACCATTCTGGAACACAAAAAAATATTTTTGAGTCATGGCCTCCCATACTGTTCAATCATCACCATTGCAACATGGCACGACTCCTGTCAGGGCTTAGTAAAATGTTATTGATTACCCTTAGCCTCCTGAAACAGTCTGAATGACTCCCTGTGGACACACACACCTAACTTCACCTCTCTTACACACACACAGGAAGTTAGGAGGAAGGAAGTGTGTGTGTGTGCGCATTTAGTGCAGTTGTATTGGAGGAGCTGTTTAATCTCACTCAATCCTACAGAGTTGTCCTGTCCTCTGAGGGCCTCTGCGTAGCTGCACTGGTCCTGCAGTGGAGGGGAGGGGGGTCAGGTCTGGGCCGGGGGGCTGTGGGGTAGTAGGCTAGCCCTGTCCAGTCTGGCTGCGCCAATGAAGGTAGTGATGCTCTGGTGGTGGGTGGGACCAGTGGGGTGCGCTGGGTCTGGGACTGGGTCTCCTTGGTGTTGCAGTGGGTGGTCATCTGTCCTATGTCAAGTGAGGCATGGGGTGTTTGTCTACCAAGTGTCACGTCCTGGCAAACATCTCTCTCTCTCTCCTCTCTCACTCTCTCTCTCTTTCTCTCTCTCTTCCCTCTCTCTTCCCTCTCTCTTCCCTCTCTCTTCCCTCTCTCTTCCCTCTCTCTTCCCTCTCTCTTCCTCTCTTCTCTCTCTTCCTCTCTTTCTCTCTCTCTCTCTCTCTCCTCTCCTCTCTCTCCCCTCTCTCTCTCCCTCTATTCTCTCTTTCTCACCCTCTCTTCTCTCTCTCTCTCTCTTCCTCCTCTCTTTCTCACTCTCTTTCTCCTCTCTTTCTCACTCTCTCTCTTCTCTCCTCTCTCTCTTCTCTTCTCTCTCTCCTCTCTCCTCTCTTCTCTTTCTCACTCTCTCCCTCTCTCTTTCTCACTCTCTTCTCTCTTTCTCTCTTTCTCACTCTCTCTCTCCCTCTCTTCTCTCTTTCTCACTCTCTCTCTCTCCCTCTCTTCCTCTCTCTTCTCACTCTCTTTCTCTCTCTCTCTCTCTCTCCCCCCTCTCTCTCTCTCTCTCTCTCTCCCTCTCTTCCCCTCTCTCTCTCCCCCCTCTCTCTCCTCTCTTTATCTGGATGTGTGAAGCCCCACTTGAACACAGAACAGGAAACGCTGCAACTCCTTTGATGTAATCATATACTATTAATCTAGCCCTACAGGGGACCTGTGTGTGTCTGTGTGTGTCTGTGTGTGTCTGTGTGTGTCTGTGTGTGTCTGTGTGTGTGTCTGTGTGTGTCTGTGTGTGTGTCTGTGTGTGTCTGTGTGTGTGTCTGTGTGTGTCTGTGTGTGTCTGTGTGTGTCTGTGTGTGTGTCTGTGTGTGTCTGTGTGTGTGTCTGTGTGTGTCTGTGTGTGTCTGTGCATAATTGAAAATGTGCTTATGCTTGTGTGAGCACAGAAATTTCTAAGACCCAAATTACCTCTTTCTGTTTTCTGGAGGATTCTTGACCCAGTTTGGTCTCAAACGCCCAACTCTCAGAGTTGGTTTGGGGACTTTGGGTGTAAGATGTATTTTGGAGGGAGAAGCTCTGATGAGTTGTAAAGTACTGTATATAGTGGCACAGTTTCAGGTTGGAAAAGAGGTTGGCTGGTCAGTACTAAAGTAAAGCCACCTCTAAATAGACGTGACACAAGAAGGACATTTGATCTGAATCATATTAACATAAGCCTATTTTAGTTGATACCTATTTCAGGTTATACCTACGGTATTCAGCTTGTCAATGATCTAGTTTATGCGCTCAGGAGAATATAGGCACTCACATGTGCACACACACACACACACACACACACAACCTTGAGGGGACACAACATTCAGTCACATTCCAAATCCTATTTTCCCTAATCCCTAATGCTAAACATAACTCTAACCAAATCAAGATCTAATTTATTTGTCACATACACATGGTTAGCAGATGTTAATGCGAGTGTAGCGAAATGCTTGTGCTTCTAGTTCCGACAATGCAGTCGGAACTACTCTTACCCTAACCATAACCTTGACCCAAAAACCTAACCTTAACCCTTACCCTAAACCTGGCCCTAGCTCCTAACCCTAAAACTAACCCTAGCTCCTAACACTAAAACTAACCCTAGCTCCTAACTCTAAAACTAACCCTAAAACTAACCCTAGCTCCTAACCCTAAAACTAACCCTAAAACTAACCCTAGCTCCTAACCCTAAAACTAACCCTAGCTCCTAACCCTAAAACTAGCTCTTAGCTCTTAGCTCTTAGCTCTTAGCTCTTAGCTCTTAGCTCCTAGCTCTTAGCTCTTAGCTCTTAGCGCCTAGCTCTTAGCTCCTAGCTCTTAGCTCTTAGCTCTTAGCTCCTAGCTCCTAGCTCCTAGCTACTAAGAGAGACACAGCTGCATGTGGCATCTCACATTTTTCAACATATTTTTTTTACAAAAGGATAGATTTGGAATTAGATAAACTTTGATTTTTCAGCAGGTACATATACAGGATGCTACCCTCCACAGCATGGCCTTCACTCCAGATCAAAACTCCAAACCTACAACCTAATTTTAATCTAAATTAACCAGAGAGATTACTGCTTCCAAGGTTTTATTTGTCCAAGCTATACAGAGGGTGCTCTAGCAAACAAACAGCAGAGACCTGAGGACACCATCCAACCTGGAACTGAGTGAGTAGTGTTTGGTCTGATGCTGTTTTGAAAGCCAAGAAGAAAAATAAAAAAAGAAAGTACATCACAGTGATATATTTGACTTTATGGGGACTGAATGCTGAGTTAAGGCTCCCAGGCTTGCAAGGACAGACCAGATACAAATTCAATCAGCACTAAGGTGTGAAGTAAAAGGTGTCGAGGCCTTTGGGCCCATCAAGTGTCAGGAGTCTTTGAAGCATCCTCTGAAGCCCCCTCCTCCTGTTCAAAGACCATTCACTGGTATTTTCTACAAGAAATCTGCCTCCAGAAACAAAAGCATCTCCCCAGTGGGTGTGACACCTGCTCCTGTTGCCTGCTGCACTGCTGCTTGGATTCCACCTGGCGATCTGTTCACCGTCTGCCCTGGTCTGTCTCCCCCTGTCTGGTACAGGTACACCACCACACTCACCCCTCTCTGTTCACCGTCTGCCCTGGTCTGTCTCCCCCTTTCTGGTACAGGTACCTCCACCACACTCACCCCTCTCTGTTCACCGTCTGCCCTGGTCTGTCTCCCCCTGTCTGGTACAGGTACACCACCACACTCACCCCTCTCCGTTCACCGTCTGCCCTGGTCTGTCTCCCCCTGTCTGGTACAGGTACACCACCACACTCACCCCTCTCCGTTCACCGTCTGCCCTGGTCTGTCTCCCCCTGTCTGGTACAGGTACCTCCACCACACTCACCCCTCTCTGTTCACCGTCTGCCCTGGTCTGTCTCCCCCTGTCTGGTACAGGTACCTCCACCACACTCACCCCTCTCTGTTCACCGTCTGCCCTGGTCTGTCTCCCCCTGTCTGGTACAGGTACCTCCACCACACTCACCCCTCTCTGTTCACCGTCTGCCCTGGTCTGTCTCCCCCTGTCTGGTACAGGTACCTCCACCACACTCACCCCTCTCTGTTCACCGTCTGCCCTGGTCTGTCTCCACCTGTGTGGTACAGGTACCTCCACCACACTCACCCCTCTCTGTTCACCGTCTGCCCTGGTCTGTCTCCCCCTGTGTGGTACAGGTACCTCCACCACACTCACCCCTCTCTGTTCTCCGTCTGCCCTGGCCTGTCTCCCCCTGTGTGGTACAGGTACCTCCACCACACTCACCCCTCTCTGTTCTCCGTCTGCCCTGGCCTGTCTCCCCCTGTCTGGTACAGATACACCACTTACAATGGCTAGCCTCAAGTCATTATATGTATACATTTTTTCTTGTGCATTTTGCTATTTGCCTCATGACTCCTGCATACTTTGTTGTCTATAAACGTTCTTTACCCAACCATGGGACAGACTGTTTGTTCCCAGACTCTGGACTCTCTCTATTGGTTACACAGACTGTTGGCCTCCCATCCCATTCTAACCACCTCTCGCTGGCTTTGTATTCATGTTACCTGATGAAATTGCTGTACAATATGATCTTGTTGCCATCTGATGCACATTCAGATGTCATAAATCAGCACTGCAGAGCTCTCCCTGTCCTATGCCGTAACTTGATTGTATTACTGTTGATGCATGTACACCCTGGCCCATCTACTGTTGCCAGCCCCAATTCTGACTCGTGCTCTGATATCTGCTTCACTGATTTCTGCTCTTGTAAAAGCCTGGGTTTTCTGCATGTTAACACTAGAAGCTTATTACAGTACCTAAAATGGATCAATTGAAAGTGTGGGTTCACAGCTCCAATCCAGATGTGTTGGTCATTACTGAGATGTAGTTAAGGAAGAGTGTTTTGAATACTGATGTTAACCTTTCTGGTTATATAATTTTTTTGTCAAGACAGATCTTCCAAAAGTGGGGGAGTGGAAATCTTTACCAAGGATCACCTTCACTGCTGGGTTGTCTCCACCAAGTCTGTCCCCAAACAATTTGATTTGCTGGTTTTAAACATTAATCTTTCAAATAGCACCCAGCAAAAGTCACCAAAGAGCTATCGTCCTCCATCAGCACCGGCCTGTACCCTACCTGCCCTAAACTCTCTCCTGGCCCCTTACACTAAGTCTGAATTTGTCCTGCTAGGTGACCTAAACTGGGACATGCTTAAACCAGCTGACCAAGTCCTAAAACAATGACTCTTTAAATCTTTTTCAGATTATTACCAATCCCACAAGGTATGACTCCATGTTATCCTCACAAATAATCCTGATAGGTATCAGTGTTTTCTGTAATGACCTTAGTGATCCCTGTTTTACAGCCTGTGTTCGTAATGGCTGCTCAGTGAAACGACCTGTCATAGATGTTTGCAAAAAAACTTTAATGAGCAAGCCTTCCTGGTCTCTGTGAAATGGTATAGAATCAGCTTGATCCCCTCTGTCGAAGACGTTTGGACCTTCTTTTTTGATATTTTTAGAGGTATTGTTAACAAACACGCCCCCCATAAAGATAATTAAAAACAGGTTCAGCCCCTGGTTCGACCGTGATCTTGCAGAGTTACTCCACCTGAAGAATTGAATTTGGTGAAAGGCTCGGCACACACATACTCAGACTGACTGGCTATAGTTCAGGCAAATGAGAAATAAGTGCACTCAGGCTATCCAGAAGGCCAAAGTTAGTTACTTTAAGGAGCAGTTCTCTCTCTGTGGGTCTAACCACTAGGCAGTAGCCTAGTGGTAGCCTAGTGGTTAGAGCGTTGGACTAGTAACGCTCTAACCACAAGATCGAATCCCCGAGCTAACATGGTAAACATTTGTCGTTCTGCCCATGAACAAGGCAGTTAACCGCCTAGGCCATCATTAAAAATAAGAATTTGTTCTTAACTGACTTGCCTAGTTAAATGAAGGTAAAAAATAAAAAAAAGAAGTTCTGGATCAACAACATAGCTCAGGCAGTAAGAAGCTCTCTCATCCATTTATATGCAGATGATACAATCTTATACTCAGCTGGCCCCTCCCCGGATTTTGTGTAAAATGCTCTACAACAAAGCTTTCTTAGTGTCCAACAAGCTTTCTCTGCCCTTAACCTTGTTCTGAACACCTCCAAAACAAAGGTCATGTGGTTTGGTAAGAAGAATGCCCCTCTCCCCACTGGTGTGATTGCTACCTCTGAGGGTTTAGAGCTTGAGGTAGTCACCTCATACACTGTCCTTCTCTCAGCACATATCAAAGCTGCAGGATAAGGTTAAATCTAGACTTGGTTTCCTCTATCGTAATCGCTCCTCTTTCACCCCAGCTGCCAAACTAACCCTGATTCAGATGACCATCCTATCCATGCTAAATTACGGAGATTGGCAGGTAAAGGTGCTCTCGAGCGGCTAGATGTTCTTTACCATTCGGCCATCAGATTTGCCACCAATGCTCCTTATAGGACACATCACTGCACTCAATACTCCTCTGTAAACTGGTCATCTCTGTATATCTGTCGCAAGACCCACTGGTTGATGCTTAATTATAAAACCCTCTTAGGCCTCACTCCCCCCTATCTGAGATATCTACTGCAGCCCTCAACCTCCACATACAACACCCATTCTGCCAGTCACATTCTGTTCAAGGTCCCCAAACCACACACATCCCTGGGTCGCTCCTCTTTTCACTTTGCTGCAGCTAGCGACTGCAACAAACACTTAAACTGGACAGTTTTATCTACATCTCTTCATTCAAAGATACAATCATGGACACTTTTACTGACAGTTGTGGCTGCTTTGTGTGATGTATTGTTGTCTCTACCTTCTTGCCCTTTGTGCTGTTGTCTGTGCCGAATGTTTGTACCATGCTTTGTGTTGCTACCATGTTGTGGTTATGCTGTGTTGCTACCATGCTATGTTGTCATGTGTTGCTACCATGCTATGTTGTCATGTGTTGCTACCATGCTATGTTGTCATGTGTTGCTGCCATGCTATGTTGTCATGTGTTGCTGCCATGCTATGTTGTTATGTGTTGCTGCCTTGCTATGTTGTCATGTGTTGCTGCCTTGCTATGTTGTCATGTGTTGCTGCCTTGCTATGTTGTCATGTGTTGCTGCCATGCTGTCATGTGTTGCTACCATGCTATGTTGTCATGTGTTGCTGCCTTGCTATGTTGTCATGTGTTGCTACCTTGCTATGTTGTCATGTGTTGCTGCCTTGCTATGTTGTCATGTGTTGCTGCCTTGCTATGTTGTCATGTGTTGCTGCCTTGCTATGTTGTCATGTGTTGCTGCCTTGCTATGTTGTCATGTGTTGCTGCCTTGCTATGTTGTCATGTGTTGCTACCTTGCTATGTTGTCATGTGTTGCTGCCTTGCTATGTTGTCATGTGTTGCTGCCTTGCTATGTTGTCATGTGTTGCTGCCTTGCTATGTTGTCATGTGTTGCTGCCTTGCTATGTTGTCATGTGTTGCTGCCATGCTGTCATGTGTTGCTGCCTTGCTATGTTGTCATGTGTTGCTGCCTTGCTATGTTGTCATGTGTTGCTGCCATGCTGTCATGTGTTGCTGCCTTGCTATGTTGTCATGTGTTGCTGCCATGCTATATTGTCATGTGTTGCTGCCTTGCTATGTTGTTGTCTTAGGTCTCTCTTTATGTAGCGTTGTGTTGTCTCTCTTGTTGTGATGTGTGTTTTGTCCTATATTATTTATTTTTAATTTTTAATCCCCCATCCCCACATGAGGCCTTTTGCCTTTCGGTAGACCTTCATTGTAAATAAGAATTTGTTCTTAACAGACTTGCCTAGTTAAATAAAGATTAAATAACAAAAATAAACCTTAACATAATTCTAACACTAACACTAATCCTAACCTTAACCCTAAACCACCTAGAAATACCATTTGGCCTCGTGGGGACTGACAAAAGGTCCCTAGTTGGTCAAATTTCTGTCTAGTGTCTAATCTTTTATTTTTATTGGCCAGTCTGAGATATGGCTTTTTCTTTGCAACTCTGCCTAGAAGGCCAGCATCCTGGAGTCGCCTCTTCACTGTTGACGTTGAGACTGGCGTTTTGCGGGAAATATTTAATGAAGCTGCCAGTTGAGGACTTGTGAGGCATCTGTATCTCAAACTAGACACTCTAATGTACTTGTCCTCTTGCTCAGTTGTGCACCGGGGACTCCCACTCCTCTTTCTATTCTGGTTAGAGACAGTTTGCGCTGTTCTGTGAAGGGAGTAGTACACTGCGTGGTACAAAATCTTCAGTTTCTTGGCAATTTCTCGCATGGAATAGCCTTAATTTCTCAGAACAAGAATAGACTGACACGTTTCAGAAAAAAGTTATTTGTTTCGGGCCATTTTGAGCCTGTAATCGAACCCACAAATGTTGATGCTCCAGATACTCAACTAGTCTAAAGAAGGCCCGTTTTATTGCTTCTTAAATCAGGACAACAGTTTTCAACTGTGCTAACATAATTGCAAAAGGGTTTTCTAATGATCAATTAGACTTTTTAAATTATAAACTTGGGTTAGCTAACACAACGTGCCATTGGAACACAGGAGTGATGGTTGTTGATAATGGACCTCTGTACGCCTATGTAGATATTCCATAAAAAAATCTGCCGTTTCCAGCTACAATAGTCATTTACAACATTAACAATGTCTACACTATATTTCTGATCAATTTGATGTTATTTTTATGGGGAAAAAAATGTATTTTCTTTCAAAAACAAGGAAAGTGAACGGTAGTGTATGTTAATATTGTAAATATATCACTATGCTTTGGCAAAATGTCATGTTACGTCATGCCAATAAAGAACATTGAATATGAGAGAGAGAGAGAGAGAGAGAGAGATTGTGTGTCTCAATGCTAGAACCCATAATCCCTTGTGTGCTGGTTTATACTCCCAAGAGGTCTAGGGGTCTTTACTCCCAAGGGCCCCTATAGGAATAGAGTGATCATTGGGCCCTAGGATGGTACTGTGAGGTGAGGAGAGTCATGTTTTGTCCAACAGGTTGCTGTGATAGAGAGCTATACATAGAGAGTGATACAATGACATGTTGGGTAGCTATGCTTCAAACATCCATTAAAATGAGAAAACGTCTCTCTCCTTTGACAAAGATTTCCCGGACACAAATTAGGCGCTGGCCTAAAAAGCAATCTCAATAGAAAATGCATTTTGTCTAGGATCATTCTAGGCTGCAGATAGCCTAGCAGTTAAGAGTTTTGGGCCGGTAACCCAGAGGTCGCTATTTTGAATCACCGAATTGACTTGTTGAAAAATCTGTCGATGTGCCCTTGAACAAGGCACTTAACCCTAGTTACTTTGGATAAGAGCGTCTGCTAAATGACTAAAATGCCATCTGTGTTTGGGAAACCGCCCCAGAAAGTGTCAACACTCGTGGATTTATTTTAGGTAAGAATTGAGGGTGAGCTTTAGGACCAACTCCGGTGTTTGAGGTGTGTGTGTGATGTCTGTGTGATGGAGCATCATTAACACCTCAACACACAACATAATATCAGGTGGGAGAAATACTGACAAAACATCTTCCATCTTATCCATGGCTTTACTAGGCTACATATGCCATTCATGTGGATGGGGAAATTAATTGACTCTGATGCCTGAAGTGAGATTACGATAAGATGAGGCCATAATGAAGTTAGCGTGGATGAGCTCATTAGAGAGAGAGAAAAAGAGAGAAGATATAGGGGGAAGAGAAAGAGTAGCAGGGTGTAGACTGGAAGAGAGAAGGGCAGAAAAGATAGAACAAGAGAGGAAGAAAGAGATGATAGACAGAGATGGGTAGGAGATAGACAGAGATAGGTAGGAGATAGACAGAGATAGGTAGGAGATAGGTAGGAGAGAGAGGGGCAGAAGATAGAAAGTGGAAGAGAGTGAGCTGAGCTGTGAGGCCTTATGCAGTCTGCACTATTTATGCAGTATTCTGCACTATTTATGCAGTATTCTGCACTATTTAACACTGTCTGGGCCCATATGAACTTCACATCTAGATCAGAACAGAGTTCTTTCAAAAAGAGAGAGCATATCTCTGAGACGGAGAACATTTGATGTCTCTGCTCTCTTCAGTACATCAGACAGATAGACAGAGAACATGCTGAGGCTCTGCTTTTGTGTGTGTGTGGGTGCGTGTGTGACATTTCACCTCAGCTAGGTTTTAACCCTGATGAGGACAGTTTTAAAAAGATTCACCTCGTGGAAAGTCGCCAACCTCTGCCGGCGAATCCTGTTCAGCCTGAGGAATAGAAATAAACAGCATTCCAGATATTGAAATGGAGAAGCTCTGAATAATTCAATAGGGCCGCCTCATCTCTCTCCCTGTGGGTTTAGAGGAGATATTGGTGTAAAATATGCACAGATTACATGTCCAGCATCTGATGGGATATGCATACATGTTTCAATGAGGCACAGGCTTGTGTCCTAAATGGTACCCCTATCATCCATATAGTCCACTACCTTTCACCACAGCCTAATGGTCAAGAGTAGTGCATAGCATAGGGAATGGGGTTCCATTTGGGACACAACACAGTTTGCCAGGACTTCTAGGTTTCTGTGATGAAGTTGGTGACAGATGAGATGATGGCCATTGGTCAAATCTCATGACACCCTAGTCATTAGTGCACTATTTTTGTCCAGAGCCTCATGTGGCTCCATATGGATCTGGCCAAAGGTAGTGCACTAGATAGGGATTAGGGAGCAACATACCTTGAGTATACCAAACATTAGGAACACCTTCCTAATATCGAGTTGCATCCCCTCCTTTTGCCCTCAGAACAGCCTCAATTCGTTGGGGACATGGACTCTACAAGGTGTCGTTCCACAGGGATGCTGGTCCATGTTGACTCAAATGCTTTCCACAGTTGTGTCAAGTTGGCTGGATGTCCTTTGGGTGGTGGACCATTCCTGATACACACAGGAAAGTGTTGAGCGTGAAAAAGCAATTATTGACATAAACCAGTGCGCCTGACATCTACTACATATCCTGTTCAAAGGCACTTCAATCTTTTGTCTTGCCCAGTCACCCTCTGAATAACACACATACACAATCCATGTCTCAGGGCTTAACAATCCTTCTTTAACCTGTCTCCTCCCCTTCATCTACACTGATTGAAGTGGATTTAACAAGTGACATCAATAAGGGATCATTGTTAGCAACATGTCAACTATAGGGCAAAACAGACTGGGTTGGTTTAGATTGTTGACAACATAGAAACTATATTTCGTCTCCAATATTTATTGAAAATATAAATACATTTGCAGAATGAGCACTTGTTGTCTCTCAAATACATTGTTACATTTGTTGGTTAGCTAACTAGCAAAGTTTTGCCATATTACCTACGATTCCTCACATGGCAGCTTCTATGTCATTGTTGCTATCTATCTGGCCACCCAGAATCACAAGACCACATGGCCTTCTGCCCCATTGAAGCCTGAGCATCGTTCTGGTGACGTTGTCAGCCAACCCGTTCTATAGGGATCTGACCTGGATCTGACCTGGTCGTAGTGCACTATATTGGAATGACACATACTGTAACACCAGTCAGAGAGGAAATCTGACACAACCATTTGAGATGTTGATCATGTTTCCTCAGATTTCCTGTCTGACTGTGTGTTAAAGTATGTGTCATCTGGTACAGATGAGATGTGTTATCAAAAGGATTAGAGAAACTAGGCTGTTCTATTCTTCCCCCAGCAGCCCTCCCTGGCTGGTACTCTGCTGGATAGAAAACTGTGTGTGTGTGTGTTCATGCCTACACACACACACACACACACACGTATTCCACTTGATATCAGTACTCTCAGCACTGCAAGAAAGAGCGCCTCTTAGTGAGATTGCTTCGGTAGTGAACCCAATTGCTGTGAATCATCTTCACATCTGTTGAGATGAAATAATTGACACTTGGTGTGATGTACATTTTTAAAATTTGATTTGATTTTGATTTGATGTGAACTCTATGGTAGTGCTGTGAACACAGCCGGGTGATTTAGGACAATAACACTTTTATGACCATCTCTCTTTCTCTGGCACACACACATGCACACATGTGTGTATGCACGCCACACACACACGGCCATGTTGTGGCCTCTGTATCCCTATCAGTGGCTTTATGGACACATATGGACACAGCCATCAAACCTCCCTGCATGAATACTGCACTGCCAAGAGGCTGGCTGCTAGTGTGGTGTGTGTGTGTGTGTGTGTGTGTGTGTGTGTGCGCGCGTGTGTGTGTGTGTGTGCGTGAGAGGTGACTGAGCTGCTGTGATACCGGACTGCCAACAGAGGGACCATCTGCAGAGCTGGAGCTACTGGTGAGCTGGGAAGAGGAGGAAGAAAGGAGAAGTATGGATGACGGGGTATGAGGCAGAGGGAGAGAGGGAGGGAAGGAGGGAGGAAGGAAGGTGGGAGGGACAGCCTCTGCAACAGCAGGATTTTACCACACAGGTAGGAGGGAGAGATGGAAATATGTAGAGATGGAAGGATGGAGGGAGGAAAGGGGGGTAGGGAGGGATGAGGAGAAGGAGAGATGAAATGAAGGAGGGAGGGATGGGGAGACATGGAGAGTGGTTGAGATGGAAGGAGGTAGGAGGGATGGGGATGGACGAAGGAAGGGAGAGAGAAAGAGGTAGATACGGAGGGAGGGAGGGATTGAAAAAGATAGACGGTGGGAGGGAAGAAGGGAGGGAAAGAGGGAGGGATAGATGAAGAGAGGGAGAGACGGAGGGAGTTACGATGGAGAGAGGTAGAGATGGAAGGAGAGAGGCAGGGATGGAAGGAGAGGTAGGGATGGGGAGGAGAGAGGAAGGGATGGGGAGGAGAGAGGAAGGGATGGGGAGGAGAGAGGAAGGGATGGGGAGGAGAGAGGAAGGGTTTGGGAGGAGAGAGGAAGGGATGGGGAGGAGAGAGGAAGGGTTTGGAAGGAGAGAGGTAGGGACGGGGAGGAGAGAGGTAGGGACGGGGAGGAGAGAGGTAGGGACGGGGAGGAGAGGTAGATACAGAGGGAGGAAGGGATGGGGAGAAGTAGAGATGGAAGAAGACGGGAGGGAGAGAGGGGAGAGAGAGGGAGGGAGACAGTGGGAAAGAGAGGGAGGGGGAGAGAGAGTGCCTACACATCAGCCTCTGATTCCAAAGGTTGCCAGTTTGAATCCAGCGATAGAGTTGTTTTTGAGATCTTTGTTTTAAGCCTATCCCAAACCTGACCTTAACCATTCAGTTAATGCCTAACCTTAAGGTTTATGTCTAACCTTCATCTTCAACATTTCCAAATGTAACATTTGCAACAACGTTTGAGAAACATGGATGAACGTCTCATTCTGACGTGAAACTGTGAGAGCTATTTGGAAAATGTTACAGTATTAAAGCAAGAAAACTTTGCAATTTTATAAAATCGTCATGCAATTCTACTCATTTTCCCATGGGGTGGAGAGACATTTCTGCAGTTTGAAAGTTAATTTCCAGCAATTGTACACATTTTGTGATGACTTATTCCATGTAAATAGAATATCTGAATGAGAATGATTAACAAAATCAAAGAGGCCCCCTGGAGGTCAGGGCCCCTGGGCATATGCCCTGCGTGCCCGGCCAGTATTCAGCCATGATTACTACAAGTTTAGATATCTGGCTAGACTAACTACCAATCAAAAATTTGCTGACATGGCTAATTGAGCAACTGTCAGTGACAGACATAACAAGAGAAAACATTGCTGACACAACCAAATTTCAAATTGCATCTGGTGTATTCTACTATTCTTACTCTCAGTAGTAAGTTGAGACCCAGACTGAGTTCCTAAAAAGAAAACTAGCAGCCGGGGACCCTAACCAATAACTCAGGCCCCTTATCCCTGGATCCGGCCCTGCCCACCCACACACAAGCATTCAAGACAGTAGCAGTACAGGTACATGTCAAAATGTATAGACTCAGAAATGCTTCTGAATTTCAATGTAAGTGGGTGTCTTTTGCTAACAGCACAAGAGA
Source organism: Oncorhynchus clarkii lewisi (assembly GCF_045791955.1). Classification (NCBI taxonomy): domain Eukaryota; kingdom Metazoa; phylum Chordata; class Actinopteri; order Salmoniformes; family Salmonidae; genus Oncorhynchus; species Oncorhynchus clarkii. The sequence continues at coordinate 82,008,392 of NC_092152.1, read as the reverse complement.
GAACCTGTTTTGTATGCAGTGCTATTGTGCTTGGATCTCACCTTTAAAAGGCTCTGACTGTAATTTAAAATGGTATTATTTTCTGTACTGACAGGCTGTGCATCGCTGGTATATTCATCTCAGAGATTCAGGTTGTATACTGACACAATGGTTGAGAGAACACTGTCTTTTTTAATCACACATCTTTACCTCTTTCCCTATCTAAACCTTGTCTGACCTGGCTTTCATCCTGTCATCCGGAGTCGAGGCACGTTCTGTCTCAGACAGAGGGTGTGTGTCTGTGTTTTTGTGTGTAAATGCCAGTGCTGACTAGCACCCGCACCCCAGATTGCTTGTAAGTCATCCCTCCTCCATCCACATGGCTCAAAGAGCCACCTCCACCACCCCAACCTGTCCTTGACCCTCTGCCCCAAACACATCCGCCCCCTTCACGCCTCACAGGCCTTCACCACCATCAAAAGTCTCACACACACTGTCGCATCCCACCTGCTGATGAGATTTCCATGGGCCACTGCCAGGCTCTGATTACATGTATGGGCACACAGGGAGTGTGTTGAGTGTGTGTGTATGGTTGCATATGTGTGTGTGTGTGAGAGGGAGAGAGAGAAAGAGAGTGAGTTAAAGAATAAGGATAAAGCAGTCCCTCCAGGATTCTGCGATTGAATCAACAATACCCTCCATATTATACGAGGGCTTGCTAATTGACCAATCACGGCACTATTTCCACATAAACCAGTCAAATAAATGTCAGAATTGCCACAGCAAAAGCAGTGATTTTTGACCACAAGCATGAGAAAAAAGTTGAATTGAATGCTAGCTGAATTGTCCCAATACCTGCAACACAGAGAGCAATATTTGTCAGGCTAAAAGGCAAGCCAACCACTTACTAATCAGGACAACCGTCACAGTCAACGTGCTCTACAATAAATGACCTACCCATGAGAGCCAATCAACTTCAGGCATAACAGAGTAACTCACCCTTTAGTGCAAATAATTGCATTAGAGTAATAATAATAATCTTTGTGCGGAAGTTCAATCAAGTTGGATTCCTCCCTGTTCTGGAGATTAGCTGGGCCCAGATAGGAGGGGAGGAGAGCATTGGGAAAGAAGAGAAAGAAATGCTGTTCAAACGCAGAAGGCCAATCACTGGGGCGGGAAGAAGGAGGGCCTTCCATAACATCAGAAGGCCAATCACTGGGGCGGGAAGAAGGAGGGCCTTCCATAACATCAGAAGGCCAATCACTGGGGCGGGAAGAAGGAGGGCCTTCCATAACATCAGAAGGCCAATCACTGGGGCGGGAAGAAGGAGGGCCTTCCATAACATCAGAAGGCCAATCACTGGGGAGGGATGTAGGAGGGCCTTCCATAACATGGCCCTCAGCCCCCCTCCCCCACGCACCCTGTCCTTTGTTTCCCTCTTAGTTCTGTAAGCGTGTTGTGTCGTTGTAATGGTATACATTTTTAAATACAATTGCTTTTGCTTTTCAGCTAAGGGTATAATTATTTCCATAGTTTCTTATTATTGTTAGTAAGAGCATGACAATTAAACAATAGAGGCAGAAGTGCACTGACAGATTTCATGTTCAGTGCACATCTGCCTTACAGTTACATTGTACAGAGTTGAAGGTCCACACACACACAAACCTCAAATCAGAGGGTAACTTATTCCAGAATATTCCCTATCAGCTGTTCATTGGGACTTGAGGGTGCTTACACTGTCAAGCCACTGGTATGTACTGTACACTACAACATTAGTGTCCACAGTTAGAAACTGATGAAGTCAGTACAGTCATCACTGACAGGTTGACTGGATGTGGGAACACCCGCCTTGAGTCCAGGGTGCAATCGCATATTAAAATAACACATTTAACACGGGAGGAAAGTGGCTATCACCTCGTGTTAAATATTCATTCATTTGTTCATTCATTCCTTCATTCATTCACTTTCTCATACACATTCATACCTACATGCCATCCATCCATCCATCCATCCATCCATACATACATATGCCCATTCATTCATTAATCCATTCACTGTCCTGTCCTCTGCCTCAGATTCCAGGTGGGTGCAGGCCTGTACCGATGATGGATTACAGAATATTAGAACTGCTGCTCAGACCGTTAAATCTCTTTAGCCATGTTTCTCTGCTGCTCATGGCAGAGGGTGTTTCCCAAATGCTACCCTATTCACAATGGCCATGGTCAATGTCATTTGGGAAGCAACCAGAGAGAATGGTAGTCTGCTCATATGTAAGCCCTCAGAACAAATGTGTCTGTCTGTAGGTCTGTCTGTAGGTCTGTGTGTGGAACGCCTCTGAAAGCTCTACAGTTCTGTAGGTCTGTGTGTGGAACGCCTCTGAAAGCTCTACAGTTCTGTAGGTCTGTGTGTGGAACGCCTCTGAAAGCTCTACAGTTCTGTAGGTCTGTGTGTGGAACGCCTCTGAAAGCTCTGCAGTTCTGTAGGTCTGTGTGTGGAACGCCTCTGAAAACTCTACAGTTCTGTAGGTCTGTGTGGAACGCCTCTGAAAGCTCTACGGTTCTGTAGGTCTGTGTGTGGAACGCCTCTGAAAGCTCTACAGTTCTGTAGGTCTGTGTGTGGAACGCCTCTGAAAGCTCTACAGTTCTGTAGGTCTGTGTGTGGAACGCCTCTGAAAGCTCTACAGTTCTGTAGGTCTGTGTGTGGAACGCCTCTGAAAACTCTGCAGTTCTGTAGGTCTGTGTGTGGAACGCCTCTGAAAGCTCTACAGTTCTGTAGGTCTGTGTGTGGAACGCCTCTGAAAGCTCTACAGTTCTGTAGGTCTGTGTGTGGAACGCCTCTGAAAGCTCTACAGTTCTGTAGGTCTGTGTGTGGAACGCCTCTGAAAACTCTGCAGTTCTGTAGGTCTGTGTGTGGAACGCCTCTGAAAGCTCTGCAGTTCTGTAGGTCTGTGTGTGGAACGCCTCTGAAAGCTCTGCAGTTCTGTAGGTCTGTGTGTGGAACGCCTCTGAAAGTTCTGCAGTTCTGTAGGTCTGTGTGTGGAACGCCTCTGAAAACTCTACAGTTCTGTAGGTCTGTGTGTGGAACGCCTCTGAAAGTTCTGCAGTTCTGTAGGTCTGTGTGTGCTACATCAGCCGCTTGTCATTACTCAGCTCTACAGGCACTCTGTGTGTGTGTGTGTGTGTGTGTGTGTGTGTGTGTGTGTGTGTGTGTGTGTGTGTGTGTGTGTGTGTGTGTGTGTGTGTGTGTGTGTCACCATCAGTCCATTATCATTAGTCAGCTCTACAAGCACAACACAACTTGGAAACCTGGTTATTGGATTATTATTGGACAAAAACATTCCAGAACTGCAGGTAGCAGTAAATCACCAACGTGGCTGTATACCTTTCAGACTATACACAGTCCAGCACAGTCCGTGGTGGTACACACCTGTTCAGTTTATTTACAAATGACCAAAAGACTCATAGAAGTAGAGGATATGTATAGCTGTTAAAGGGGATATAGCTGTTAAAGGGGAGATAGCTGTTAAAGGGGAGATAGCTGTTAAAGGGGAGATAGCTGCCCATGCTGTCACAGAAGACCTCATTTGCAAGGATAGAACATGTGCTATCTTTCCATTTCTATGCTGGAGCCTGTGTTTAATGCTGCGTTCGTTACCATGTGGGAGGTGGGAATTTACCATTTGTGAAGTCGTAAATACTAGTTGGATGCATTCACATGCTTTGAACTTGTTGAGAATTTGATTTGATATATTAGGATCCCCATTAGCCTACGCCAATGGTGACAGCTAGTCTTACTGGGGTCCGACATGTACCTAAAAAGACATTACAGACAAAATACTTTACAATTAAAATACATTTAAAAACATGAACATTTAGTGTGTGTGTGTTTGCATCTATCAGTTCCACATACATGTCAGTACATAAACACAACAAGTAGGTCACATGGGGGTGAGGCGTTGTGCTGTGAGGTGTTGCTTTCTTAATTTTATAAAAAAAACAGGTTTGCTGTTCACTTGTGCTATATAAGATTGGAGTTCCATTCACTCATGGCTCTGTATAATACTGTACGTTTACTTAAATTTGTTCTGGACCTGGGTGCTGCGAAAATACCCCTGGTGGCATGTCTGGTGGGGCAAATGTGTGTGTCCATGCTGTGTGTGTCCATGCTGTATGTGTCCGTGCTGTGTGTGTCCGTGCTGTGTGTGTCCGTGCTGTGTGTGTCCGTGCTGTGTGTGTCCGTGCTGTGTGTGTCCGTGCTGTGTGTGTCCGTGCTGTGTGTCCGTGCTGTGTGTGTCCGTGCTGTGTGTGTCCGTGCTGTGTGTGTCCGTGCTGTGTGTGTCCGTGCTGTGTGTGTCCGTGCTGTGTGTGTCCGTGCTGTTTGTGTCCGTGCTGTGTGTGTCCGTGCTGTGTGTGTCCGTGCTGTGTGTGTCCGTGCTGTGTGTGTCCGTGCTGTGTGTGTCCGTGCTGTGTGTGTCCGTGCTGTATGTGTCCGTGCTGTGTGTGTCCGTGCTGTGTGTGTCCGTGCTGTGTGTGTCCGTGCTGTGTGTGTTCGTGCTGTGTGTGTCCGTGCTGTATGTGTCCGTGCTGTGTGTGTCCGTGCTGTGTGTGTCCGCGCTGTGTGTGTCCATGCTGTGTGTAAGTTGACTATGCAAACAATTTGGAATTTCCAAATTAATGTTTCTTATAAAAACAAGAAGTGATGCATTCAGTCTTTCCACAACTCTTAGCCAAGACAGACTGTCAAACACAGTATTAATATTAGCCCTCTGATTACAATGAAGAGCAAGACGTGACGCTCTGTTCTGGACCAGCTGCAGCTTAACTAGGTCCTTCTTGACCATGACAGTTTACAGTCTAAGGTAACGCCAAGTAATTTAGTCTCCTCAACCTGTTCAACAACCACACCATTAAATTACTAGATTCAGCTGAGGTCTAGAACTTAGGGAATGATTTGTAGCTAATACAATGCTCTTAGTTTTAGAGATGTTCAAGACTACCTGGCCACCCATTCCAAAACAGACTGCAAGTCTTTGTTAAGGGTTTCAGTGACTTCATTAGCTGTGGTAGCTGATGTATTTGGTTGAATCATCAGCATACAGTGCCTTGCGAAAGTATTCGGCCCCCTTGAACTTTGCGACCTTTTGCCACATTTCAGGCTTCAAACATAAATATATAAAATTGTATTTTTTTGTGAAGAATCAACAACAAGTGGGACACAATCATGAAGTGGAACGACATTTATTGGATATTTCAAACTTTTTTAACAAATCAAAAACTGAAAAATTGGGCGTGCAAAATTATTCAGCCCCTTTACTTTCAGTGCAGCAAACTCTCTCCAGAAGTTCAGTGAGGATCTCTGAATGATCCAATGTTGACCTAAATGACTAATGATGATAAATACAATCCACCTGTGTGTAATCAAGTCTCCGTATAAATGCACCTGCACTGTGATAGTCTCAGAGGTCCGTTAAAAGCGCAGAGAGCATCATGAAGAACAAGGAACACACCAGGCAGGTCCGAGATACTGTTGTGAAGAAGTTTAAAGCCGGATTTGGATACAAAAAGATTTCCCAAGCTTTAAACATCCCAAGGAGCACTGTGCAAGCGATTAATATTGAAATGGAAGGAGTATCAGACCACTGCAAATCTACCAAGACCTGGCCGTCCCTCTAAACTTTCAGCTCATACAAGGAGAAGACTGATCAGAGATGCAGCCAAGAGGCCCATGATCACTCTGGATGAACTGCAGAGATCTACAGCTGAGGTGGGAGACTTGATTACACACAGGTCGATTGTATTTATCATCATTAGTTTTCAACTCCTTATCAATCCATGGAGCCTAAACAGTTCTAACAGTCCGTTTCTTAATAGGTTTATCAATAAACTCATCAAATGCAGCGTCTGGATGCTCCTCCTTAATCACATCAGACCAACATATTTTTGAACATCATCCACATAAGAGTCACAGATAAATATTTTGTATGATCTCTTCTACACTATTTTAGGCCCAGCTGTTGGAACTTTGGCTTTCCTGGATATAGCCACTATATTGTGATCACTGGATCCAATGGGTATGGATACAAAAATCTGATCAATACTTGTGGATGATCTTTTCTTGTAGTGTTTGTAAACACCCTGGTAGGTTGACTAATAACCTGAACCAGATAACAGGCACTGGTTACAGTGAGAAGCTTCGTCTTGAGCGGACAGCTTGATGAAAACCAGTCAATATTCAGGTCCCTGAGAAAGTAGACCTCTCTGTTTACATAAAATACACTATCAAGTATTTTACACATATTATTTAGATACTGACTGTCAGCACTTGGTGACCCATAGCAACACCCCAAAAGAAAAGGCTTTAGATGTGCCTGCAACCACAACACTTCAATAACACTTGACATAAGATCTTCTCTAAGCATTGCAGGGATATGGCTCTGAATATATACAGTCACACCTCCCCCATAAGCATTCCTGTCTCTTCTATATATGTTATAGCCTTGTATTGCTACTGCTGTATCATCAAATGAACTAAGTAAGTCTCAGAAATGACTAATATATGAATGTTATCTAATGTTAGCAAGTTATTGATTTCATGAACCTTATTTCTAAGGCTACATATATTAATATGGGCTATTTTCAGCCCTTACCTGGGTAGCTTATTGGCTAATGACCAAAAGCTGTGTCAAACATACACTAAAAGTACAACTATCATGCTTGTAAACAAATTATAGAGTAAAACAATTATATTAATCGATTACTTCTTATAATTAATGTTTTTTTAACTGTTGAAAATGCTGTTATCGATGTCCTTTTCCTAGTAGGTGATGTCAGAGATCAGCATATGGTAGAAATCGGAGATCAGGGAAGATTTCCTGCTAGTAATTACCAGTTAGAGGGCTGTTCAAGTGGATTTCTCCCGGTGTGTGGTAAATTCCCACTTCCCTCTTGGTTAGGAACACAGCATAAGGCTCCAGCATAGATGCCATAAAGTAATTGCCTCGGGAATCACCCCAAAACAGAATCAAACATTAAAAATACTTTAGTAGGCCAATCTCTGTAAACTGAGAATCTAGTTCATGATGTTTCTATTTCTAATCAAGCCTCATTCAGTTGATTATTCAACTGCAAGTAACTGTGGAAAACATATCTGGTTTAATATCTACCATATAATTTATTCAATGGATTTACCTAAGCAAGTTGAGTTAGTGAACTGTGATGAGTAACCTGCAGACATGTGTTGGCTCTCTGAGATAATCTCATCAGAACCAGTGTCATTCTGAAGATGGTTAATCAAAGAAATGAGACCTACAGGGGTGTGTGTGTGTGTGTGTGTGTGTTCACCTGGGGTGTACTTGGGGTGTGAAATCTGAACTCATGCTCATTTTCGGTGCAGTCCCTAGAGCATAAACACTCTTCCCGTTCTCATGAAATATTGAAGAGTCCTCATTCTTGTGGTTCATTGGGGAAGAAATCCACACACACACATGGATAGGGGAGAGAGAAAACACACACACACACAAACACACACACACACACACACACATGGATAGGGGAAAGAGAAAACACACACACACACATGGATAGGGGAGAGAGAAAACACACACCCACACACACGGATAGGGGAGAGAGAAAACACACACACACACACACGGATAGGGGAGAGAGAAAACACACACACACACACACACACATGGATAGGGGAGAGAGAAAACACACACAGGCGATTTACAAACAGGTTAAACACAAGGAGGCGGCCAAATGACTGTGGCAGAGAGCAACCCTATTCTCTATATAGTACACTACTTTTAACCAGAGTCCTATGAGTCCCAGTCCAAAATAGTGCACTATAAAGGGAATAGGGTGCTATTTGGAGCAGATCCTAACACTTTATTTATGGATCTGCTTTTATTTAACATGTTTCCAGTTTGTTAGAACATGTATAAGGCCTGTTGTTCATGATTTATATATGATGACATTCAGACTAAATGGTTTATACTGTTCATAAATATAACAGTATTTATGGGGAGGCTTACTTATATTTATGAATAAAAATAGATATGTCATTTGTTGTAATGATTTCCTGAGTTTTCTAGACTGTTGAGACGCACCCCAGGGGCCGTATGAGACGCACCCCAGGGGCCGTATGAGACGCACCCCAGGGGCCGTATGAGACGCACCCCAGGGGCCGTATGAGACGCACCCCAGGGGCCGTATGAGACGCACCCCAGGGGCCGTATGAGACGCACCCCAGGGGCCGTATGAGACGCACCCCAGGGGCCGTATGAGACGCACCCCAGGGGCCGTATGAGACGCACCCCAGGGGCCGTATGAGACGCACCCCAGGGGCCGTATGAGACGCACCCCAGGGCCGTATGAGACGCACCCCAGGGGCCGTATGAGACGCACCCCAGGGGCCGTATGAGACGCACCCCAGGGGCCGTATGAGACGCACCCCAGGGGCCGTATGAGACGCACCCCAGGGGCCGTATGAGACGCACCCCAGGGGCCGTATGAGACGCACCCCAGGGGCCGTATGAGACGCACCCCAGGGGCCGTATGAGACGCACCCCAGGGGCCGTATGAGACGCACCCCAGGGGCCGTATGAGACGCACACCAGGGGCCGTATGAGACGCACACCAGGGGCCGTATGAGACGCACCCCAGGGGCCGTACAGTACAGTATCAAGCGTCTTAACGTAGGAGTGCTGATCTAGGATCAGGTCCCCCCCGTCCATGTCTTTTATTCATTGTGATCTAAAAGGATAAACTGATCCTAAATCAGCACTCCTGCTCTGAGATGCTTGGTCCCTGATCATGCAGAATGGCTGTGACATCAGAGCTACCTGCGTCATCATAGCCAGACCTGTCACCTGGTGGCTGTGTCACCTGACACTGACAGTCCTATATGTGGTAGGCCGTAATTGTAAATAAGTATTTGTTCTTAATCAACTTGCCTAGTTAAATAAAAATTAATTTAAAAATGTGCCTGTCCTATCTAGTCGTGTTACCTCTCTGTAATGAGCAGCTATGCTGAGCGCACGCGCACACACACACACACACACACACACACACACACACACGTAGGTCTCATTTCTTTAATAAACCATCATCACACTGGTTCTGATGAAGCAGGCAGCTGTAACTCTCTGGGAGAGATTGAGCAAGCAGAGAAAGAGAGAATGGAGAGAAGGCAGTGGTAGGTGAAAAAGTCTGTGTGTGTGTGTGTGTGTGTGTAAGACTTCCTTCCCGCTATGGTAATAAATCAACTGCTGAGCAGACAGACAGACAGACACAGCCTTTGAAAGATGGGACTGTTAGGTAACCGGGGCTTTACAACTGAAACCAATCTTAAACACATAAAGGAACAGAATAACGTTTATGTAAAACCACTTTTGTGATTTCAGCAGATGAACAAACTATAAATCACCATGGGGATTTAATGAGTGGGCAGGTCGTGGTGGAAGTACAGCCACAGTCTAAAATATTAAGATTGAGACAAGGTCTTTTGTAATCTCTCTTTTGCCCCCCCCTCCCTCCTTTCATATGTTTTAATGGTTTGCATTGAACAGAGGACCGTAGAGAGAAGTCAGGAGAGACTGGAGGAGATTCGGAGGATTGGATTTGAACCCATGTTGACTCTGGTAGACGTGGGTCAGTGGCACTATAATCACTGGATCACACAGGTCACGTATTCTTTCTGACAGGTGCCTTTTTCTGTCAAGTTTAGATCATGGATGGATGACTATGGTTCTGAAGGTCTTGTTAAGATCATGGATGGATGACTGTGGTTCTGAAGGTCTTGTTAAGATCATGGATGGATAACTGTGGTTCTGAAGGTCTTGTTTAGATCATGGATGGATGACTGTGGTTCTGAAGGTCTTGTTTAGATCATGGATGGATGACTGTGGTTCTGAAGGTCTTGTTAAGATCATGGATGGATAACTGTGGTTCTGAAGGTCTTGTTTAGATCATGGATGGATAACTGTGGTTCTGAAGGTCTTGTTTAGATCATGGATGGATGACTGTGGTTCTGAAGGTCTTGTTAAGATCATGGATGGATGACTGTGGTTCTGAAGGTCTACTGTAGGTGTGTACAGCCTTTTGTTAAAGCCCAGGAACAAACATTTCCTGATCTAAATAATCATGGTCTTCAATAAATACAAGAAACGGAGGACCAGCAATGTATGTTGAAGTGCGGTCACACAAGAAGAGAGAGAATCTTAGTGTTTTCCTCTTGGATCTACGGTGAGCCGGTCCACTGCACTTAGCAATGTCATGTCATTCAGTCTCAGTTTAAAACAGGCAACACTTTGATAAGCAAAACATAAAAAGAAAATGATGGATTCATTCCCAAGGGCATCACAGCAATTAGGCAAACTAGCGAGGCAGTCACTAGGCAGTTCATTAACATTCTGCCAGTCAAACACTCATTCTCAGCATGCTCTCAGTCTCTAGTAATAATACTCTTATTCTTTTGTTAAGACAACCGAGGGTTTTGGATCCCACTTCTGACACCAAACTATGCTAGCTAGCTTTGGTGAGCAATAAACAAGCGTGTGTTCATTCAGCCGTCTTTATTCCTAACTGAACTTCCTTTGTCCCCTAATGGCAGCATAATCATCTCATTACAGAAGACCAGGACGTTTGACAGTCTAAAAAAATCTAATAACTGAAATCACAGGAATCTTGAAATGGAAACAAGGTAGTGTCATCTGGTAGAAGTGTCATCTGTAGAGAACAGTTTATTCCTCACCAATTCAGGCACATTCTAAGACAACTCGTTTGACAATTATGATTACTAGGGGTCTTTAGCAAGCACTTAAGAGGTCCCAAGTCCAAACTGAACCCTGGCCCCTTACTTAGGCCCTTGTTGATGCTCCCACTAGAATATTTAAATGGATTGGATCAGTATTTAAACAAAAACCTTGGAGTAAGGGCTAATGATCTGTTTGGAATGGGGCCACCAGACTCAGCTCCACCACTGTCTTGTTGACTAGTTCACAGCTTCATGTCTTATGAGAATGTCATATCATCATACCAAACAATATCATCACGGCTAGCACAGAACGTTCCCTAAAGGTTCTCTTTTGGTTGTTTGAAATAACTTCCACAGTGTTCTGGGAACCAATATCTGTTAGCTGGGATCACATTTAAATCCACACAGCCCGCGCAGCACAGCCGTGCAGGTTGAGCCCCTTTAGTACAGGGACACAGCCCGCGCAGCACAGCCGTACAGGTTGAGCCCCTTTAGTACAGGGACACAGCCCGCGCAGCACAGCCGTGCAGGTTGAGCCCCTTTAGTACAAGGACACAGCCCGCGCAGCACAGCCGTGCAGGTTGAGCCCCTTTAGTACAGGGACACAGCCCGCGCAGCACAGCCGTGCAGGTTGAGCCCCTTTAGTACAGGGACACAGCCCGCGCAGCACAGCCGTGCAGGTTGAGCCCCTTTAGTACAGGGACACAGCCCGCGCAGCACAGCCATGCAGGTTGAGCCCCTTTAGTACAGGGACACAGCCCGCGCAGCACAGCCGTGCAGGTTGAGCCCCTTTAGTACAGGGACACAGCCGTGCAGGTTGAGCCCCTTTAGTACAGGGACACAGCCGTGCAGGTTGAGCCCCTTTAGTACAGGGGCACAGCCCACGCAGCACAGCCGTGCAGGTTGAGCCCCTTTAGTACAGGGACACAGCCCGCGCAGCACAGCCGTGCAGGTTGAGCCCCTTTAGTACAGGGACACAGCCCGCGCAGGACAGCCGTGCAGGTTGAGCCCCTTTAGTACAGGGACACAGCCCGCGCAGCACAGCCGTGCAGGTTGAGCCCCTTTAGTACACGGACACAGCCGTGCAGGTTGAGCCCCTTTAGTACAGGGACACAGCCGTGCAGGTTGAGCCCCTTTAGTACAGGGACACAGCCCGCGCAGCACAGCCGTGCAGGTTGAGCCCCTTTAGTACAGGGACACAGCCCGCGCAGGACAGCCGTGCAGGTTGAGCCCCTTTAGTACAGGGACACAGCCGTGCAGGTTGAGCCCCTTTAGTACAGGGACACAGCCCGCGCAGCACAGCCGTGCAGGTTGAGCCCCTTTAGTACAGGGACACAGCCCGCGCAGCACAGCCGTGCAGGTTGAGCCCCTTTAGTACAGGGACACAGCCCGCGCTGCACAGCTGCTAGAACAAACGGCTCCAGTCGCACAAAATGGAACATAACGTTGTGGATCAAGTTTGGAATGACACAATTTAATGTGTACAACATCTAAAGACCAACATCACTATACTGAAAGTCTGTTTCTAAAACAACATATTTGGGTGGGTTTTGTTCATGTCATTTGCGTTGCCCGATTACTGCACAACGAGCAACGAAGTGTGTCACGGCTGGGGTAAGTTTCTCAAAAACAAGACAAAGCACAAAAAAAGGTGTCTGAACCCTTCTAGGACATTTCATTTACATCACAAAGAGATTTACTTCAGAAATATGAAAATGTGCCTTTTAACTAGTCCAGGACATCACACAGGACCTCGTCTATCAGCACGTCGTTGTCGCCCACAGGTATGTCCTGACACAGCTGCTCCCTGAAGGCCAGAGCGATGGTGTACGGCTTCCCCTTGGGGTGCTTCATACAGCGTTCCAGGTATGAGTCATAGAAGCCCTTCCCTCGGCCCAGCCGATTCCCCTTCCTGTCAAATCCCAGGCCTGGCATCAAGATCAGGTCAAGACCTCCTGCATGGGAGGAACACATGGAAATACATGAATGAGGAGGAGGCTTACTAGAATACCGTATGAACCATTTTTCAGAGAGCTGATGCCATCTCACAATGTAAACCTGTTATCTGGGTCAGAGGTTTTACAGCAGTGGTGATATAGGTCTATAGTTAGCCATCTCTATGCATCTTTAAAATAGTATGTCTGATCTTCAACCTCAGTTACAATACATCTTGTTAAACCATTGCCTTACCCCTCCCTGTATGGTGATCCAAGTTCAACACTATGAAAGGATTGGTTGGTTCAAGAACATGAAAAGGAGTTTCTCAAAGCTATAAAACAACGCTGTTCATCCTATTTAACACAGAAATACACTTCACCCTACAAAATAAATGTGGCTAAAAATGCTATTGTTGCTTCGTAGCAGTGAACTGCACGCCTGCCTCAATAAATGCCAGAACTAAAACATGCACTGCCAGTTCTACAGTCTCCAGCATGATCAATTATTTTTAATTTGGCGCTGTACTGCAGCGCCAGCTGTGCCATCAGAGTCCCTGGGTTCGCGCCCAGGCTCTGTCGTAACCGGCCGCGACCGGGAGGTCCGTGGGGCGACGCACAATTGGCCTAGCGTCGTCTGGGTTAGGGAGGGATTGGTCGGTAGGGATCTCCTTGTCTCATCGCGCACCAGCAACTCCTGTGGCGGGCCGGGCGCAGTGCGCGCTAGCCAAGGTTGCCAGGTGCACGGTGTTTCCTCCGACACATTGGTGCGGCTGGCTTCCGGGTTGGATGCGCGCTGTGTTAAGAAGCAGTACGGCTGGTTGGGTTGTGTATCGGAGGACGCATGACATTCAGCCTTCGTCTCTCCCGAGCCCGTACGGGAGTTGTAGCAATGAGACAAGATAGTAGCTACTACAACAATTGGATACCACGAAATTGGGAAGAAAAAGGGGTAAAATTCAAAAAAAATTAAAAAAAATAATAAATCTTTATAATTCCATCAGACCCAACAAGCTACAGATTCTCTGTGGGTCAAAAGATGGATGGTGTTGGATCAATATTTCACAACATCCTGGTGTAACCATAGCATCAAGTGTTCGCTGACAACCCAAAGAAATAACAGAGGAGATGATTCACAGAATGTTTCTTAAAACATCTGATATCAGGGCCCGTATGTATCAATCATCTCAGGGTAGGAGTGCTGATCTAGAATCACTTTTGCTTTTACGGTTAAAATGAACAAGATTACATGGAAAGAGTGGACCTGATCCTAGACTTTATGAATGAGGCACCAGGCTTCTGGTGATGATGTGAACCTCTCACTCCATTCTGCTCGGTGTAGCCTGAGACTCCAATATCAAAATCTCTTCCTGTTGTCACGCAACCATGACGTTCATGAATCATTTATGCAGATTAAGCAGGGACATTATGCATTCACGTTCCTCACAACAGCAGCAGGTTGAGGATGCCATACTGCTGTGGTCTCTTCTCCGGCCCTCCAGACTGCAGGGTAACATCCATCTATTATTGATGCATATAGCCTACTGTTGTTCACATGACTCATCTGGCATCACATCATCCACTTTAAATGGCAGTAAGGATGTAATGCTAACAATCGAACCCTGATAGTTATTGACACGCTCACACACACACACACCCTCCCAATGTGTAAATAACACAGAGCCCAATCAAAGGCCTGTTTTTATCGACTCCAGTCTCTTCTATTCCTAGCCAATAACAAAGATCTCAGATGAATGTTAAATCATTCACTTTCTGAAGGACATCTACTCCTGCTGTGCCAAAATGCCATTGCCCCTTTTATCGCTCTGCTGTGTTCTCTCCCTCTCTCTGCTGTGTTCTCTCCCTCTCTCTGCTGTGTTATCTCCGCTGTATTCTCTCTCTCTCTCTGCTGTATTCTCTCTCTCTCTCTGCTGTGTTCTCTCTCTCTCTCTCTCTCTCTGCTGTGTTCTCTCTCTCTCTCTCTCTGCTGTGTTCTCTCGCTCTCTCTGCTGTGTTCTCGCTCTGCTGTGTTCGCTCTCTCTCTCTCTCTGCTGTGTTCTCTCTCTCGCACTGCTGTGTTCACTCTCTCTCTGCTGTGTTCACTCTCTCTCTGCTGTGTTCACTCTCTCTATCTGCTGTGTTCACTCTCTCTATCTCTGCTGTGTTCTCTCTCTCTCTGCTGTGTTCTCTCTCTCTCTCGCTCTGCTGTGTTCGCTCGCTCTCTCTGCTGTGTTCCCTCTCTCTCTCTGCTGTGTTCCCTCTCTCGCTCTGCTGTGTTCGCTCTCTCGCTCTGCTGTGTTCGCTCTCTCGCTCTGCTGTGTTCGCTCGCTCTCTCGCTCTGCTGTGTTCACTCTCTCTCTGCTGTGTTCTCTCTCTCGCTCTCTCTGCTGTGTTCTCTCTCTCGCTCTCTCTGCTGTGTTCGCTCTCTCGCTCTCTCTGCAGTGTTCGCTCTCTCGCTCTCTCTGCAGTGTTCGCTCTCTCGCTCTCTCTGCAGTGTTCGCTCTCTCGCTCTCTCTGCAGTGTTCGCTCTCTCGCTCTCTCTGCAGTGTTCGCTCTCTCGCTCTGCTGTGTTCGCTCTCTCGCTCTGCTGTGTTCGCTCTCTCGCTCTGCTGTGTTCGCTCTCTCGCTCTGCTGTGTTCTCTCTCTCGCTCTGCTGTGTTCTCTCTCTCGCTCTGTTGTGTTCTCTCTCTCGCTCTGCTGTGTTCGCTCTCTCGCTCTGCTGTGTTCGCTCTCTCGCTCTGCTGTGTTCGCTCTCTCGCTCTGCTGTGTTCGCTCTCTCTCTCTGCTGTGTCCGCTCTCT
This sequence comes from Oncorhynchus clarkii lewisi, assembly GCF_045791955.1. Classification (NCBI taxonomy): domain Eukaryota; kingdom Metazoa; phylum Chordata; class Actinopteri; order Salmoniformes; family Salmonidae; genus Oncorhynchus; species Oncorhynchus clarkii. Next base: position 81,992,924 of record NC_092152.1, on the reverse strand, counting down.
CTCTCTGCTGTGTTCTCTCTCTCTCTCTGCTGTGTGTTCTCTCTCTCTCTCTGCTGTGTGTTCTCTCTCTCTCTCTCTGCTGTGTGTTCTCTCTCTCTCTCTGCTGTGTTCTCTCTCTCTCTCTGCTGTGTGTTCTCTCTCTCTCTCTGCTGTGTGTTCTTTCTCTCTGCTGTGTTCTCTCTCTATGTTGTGTTTCTTTCTCTGCCTTGTTCTCTCTCTCGCTCTCTGCTGTGTTCTCTCTCTCTCTCTGCCGTGTTCTCTCTCTCCCTCTCTGCCGTGGTCTCTCTCTGCCGTGGTCTCTCTCTCTGTCATGTTCTCTCTCTCTCTGTCGTGTTCTCTTTCTCTCTGCCGTGTTCTCTTTCTCTCTGCCGTGTTCTCTTTCTCTCTGCCGTGTTCTCTCTCTCTCCCTCTCTGCCGTGGTCTCTCTCTGCCGTGGTCTCTCTCTGTCGTGTTCTCTCTCTCTCTGTCGTGTTCTCTCTCTCTCTCTGTCGTGTTCTCGCTCTCTCTCCACATGTAAGTAAGTATCTGAACAAGAGGAAAATGCTTTGAAACAAGTTTCAGATGCTCAGCAGGATGTCAATCCTGGCAGGTAGCAATTTGTGTTGTGTTGTCCACACACACACACACACACACACACACACACACACACACACACACACACACACACACACACACACCACACCTCCAGACCTTTGCTTTCTATGCACCCCAGGACAAAGAGACATTCGTTATGAGGATGGAACTTCTGTTATGAAAAGAGGGGGAAATAATATGGTCTAAAACCTTCTGTCAGCTGCTGGGAATATTCAAGGTACTTGGAATAAGGTGCCCTTCTTGTTGCTATGTGAAAACCATGACAATAATCAAAGCAAATTTGGTGGCACGGCAAGACAGACCTTTTTTTCCTCCATCTCTTCTCATGTATTTAAATTTGCTTTGCATTATGGTCTATCTGTAGTTTCCTTGACAACAGCCATGATAGGTTCATGAGAGGTATTCAAGGCTGCAGGACTGAGTCAGAGTAGAGGGAAATTAATCAAACCAGCTGTTCACTGTCAGAGGGAGCCCTAAACTGAAGACGTGATTGGTTGGTATACAGAGACTATAGAAAGGCTCCACCCCCTTGAACTTTTTTCACATTTTCTTGCATTTTTAAGTGGGATTGAAATAGATTTAACTGTTGTTTTTTTAAGTCAATATATATATATATATATATATATATATATATAAATATATATATTTTTTTTTACAAATGAATAAAAAATAAACAACTAAAATAGTCATTGCAAAAGTATTCACCCTCTTTGTTTAGGCAAACCTAAATGAGTTATTTGGCTTAACAAATCAAATAAGGACTCCCTCTGTGTGAAATAACAAGGGTTGACATGATTTTTTAAAGACTATACTTTCCTCTGTCCCCCATACATACAACATATGTAAGGTCCCTCTGTCAAATATGACATTTCTAGCACAGATTCAACTACAAAGACCAGGGAGCTTTATCGAAAGCCTCATAAAGGAGGGCAGTGATTGGTAGATGGGTAACAATAACAAATTAGACATTGAATATATCTTTAAGCATGGTCAAGGTAATAATGCTGCTGTGGATGATGTATTAAACCAACCAGACACATCAAAGATGCAGTCGTGTTTCTGAACTGAGCTGCAGGACAGGAAGGAAACTGCTTAGGGACGTCACCATGAGGCCATTGGGGACTTTAAAACAGCTAGAGTTCAATGGCTGTGATGGGAGTAAACTGAGGATGGATCAACAACATTGTAGTGACTCCACAATAATGACCTAAATGACAGAGTGAAAAGAAGAATACAAATGTACAGAATACATGTATATCTATGCAACAAGGCACTAAAGTAATACTGCAATAAAAACAAGGCAAAGAAATGCAAAGCCTTATGCCAAATCCAACACAACACATCACTGAGTAACTGCCTCCTTATTTTCAAGCATGGTGGTGGCTGCATCATGGTATGGGTATGCTTGACATCGGCAAAGACTGGGGAGTTTTTCAGGATGAATAGAAACGGGATGGAGCTATGCGCAGGTAAAATCCTAGAGGAAAATCTGCTTCAGTCTGCTTTTCACCAGACACTGGGAGAGGAATTCACCTTTCAACAGGACAATAACCTACAACACAAAGCCACATCTACTGGAGTTGCTTACCAAGAACACAGTGAATGTTCCTGTGGCCAAGTTACAATTTTGACTGAAATCTGCTTGAAAATATATGGCAAGATGTGAAAATTGCTGTCTAGCCATGATCCCCAACACCTTGACAGATCTTGAAGAATTTTCTAAAGAATAATGGGCTAATATTGCACACAATACAGGTGTGCAAAGCTCTTAGAGACTTACCCCAGAAGACTGACCGCTGCCAAATGTGTTTCTGACATGTATTGACACAGAGGGGTGAATACTTATCTAATCAAGGTATATTAGGGTTTTATTTTTCATTCTTTTTTTTGATTGATTTTTTTCTTCCACTTCGACATGAGTATTTTGTGAAGATCGTTGACAAAAAATAAAAATGAAATTAATTTTTATCCCACTTTGGAAGGCAACAAAATGTGGAAAAAGTTAAAGGGAGTGTAGACTTTCTATAGTCACCAACACCAAGAGTGAACCTGGTTACAAGTGAACCTGGTTAAAAGTGAACCTGGTTAAAAGTGAACCTGGTTAAAAGTGAACCTGGTTACAAGTGAACCTGGTTACAAGTCAACCTGGTTACAAGTCAACCTGGTTACAAGTCAACCTGGTTACAAGTCAACCTGGTTACAAGTCAACCTGGTTACAAGTGAACCTGGTTACAAGTCAACCTGGTTAAAAGTCAACCTGGTTAAAAGTCAACCTGGTTAAAAGTCAACCTGGTTACAAGTCAACCTGGTTACAAGTCAACCTGGTTACAAGTCAACCTGGTTACAAGTCAACCGGGTTACAAGTCAACCGGGTTACAAGTGAACGGGTTACAAGTCAACCGGGTTACAAGTGAACCGGGTTACAAGTCAACCGGGTTACAAGTCAACCGGGTTACAAGTGAACGGGTTACAAGTCAACCGGGTTACAAGTGAAACGGGTTACAAGTCAACCGGGTTACAAGTGAACCGGGTTACAAGTGAACCTGGTTACAAGTGAACCTGGTTAAAAGTGAACCTGGTTAAAAGTGAACCTGGTTAAAAGTGAACCTGGTTAAAAGTGAACCGGGTTACTTGAGCTGGTGAGGTGAGTGAGAGCGATAATTAGAATTGACACAGGTTATTGCCAGACAGGAGTGAATTCATACATATGTAACCGGTGTGAAATGGCTAGCTAGTTATAGCGGGGTGCGCGCTAATAGCGTTTCAATTGCTGATGTCACTCGCTCCGAGACCTTGAAGTAGTTGTTCCCCTTGCTCTGCAAGCGGCTTTTGTGTAGCGATGGGTAACGATGCTTTGAGGGAGGCTGTTGTCGATGTGTGCAGAGGGTCCCTGGTTCGAGCCCAGGTAGGGGTGAGGAGAGGGACGGAAGCAATATTGTTACACAGACACAATGAAGGAGCGGGGTTATGACCAGTTTGGTTCCAGAAGCAATGATGACATTATTTGCACAGCTCAAATAGACTCAGAGAATGCACAACAAACACATTTCCTCCCCAGGCATCGGTATTTCATATCCTATATAATGATTAAAGCTGTGACGGTCTGGATTAAAATAGCTGAGGTTGACAGAGGAAAAAATAGGTATTCACCATCCAAGAGATTACAATGCTAATAACTGTTATCAATATGATCTTTCACAGCAGCAGCAGAGTTGATTACAATAGAATTATGCAACTTCCCCAATGATTCACAGTGCTTATTTGGTGCTCAGGGTAGATGTTACCAGATCTAGGATCAGTTTATCCTCCCCCTACCCAATGATTAACCTTTAGGGGGTAAATGACCTTGGATCAGTGGTGGGGCAATTCCATCCATCCCCTTGCATAGTATTTTGATTAAGTGTCACATGACAGGTGTGTGTCCAGACGTAAGATTGTTATTGCAGGAGACGACCATTTTGATCAGTCTTGATGATGATGCTATACCACCATCTTGTGGAGGAAACCAAAACAGGAACTTTGATCTGACGCTGATATGGTGTTCCTCGTTGGAGACTGTGCACGCATCCCAAATAGCACCCTTTCCCCTAAATAGTGCACTACTTCTGAACAGGGCCCATAGGGGAACAAAGATTAACTGTGTATAAGGGAAGAAAGACCCTGTGTGTGTGTGTGTGTGTGTGTGTGTGTGTGTGTGTGTTTTCAACCTTATCAGGTCCATAATGTCCTGACAAGTCACCGGAATGTCCTGACAAGGTAGGAAAACAGTCAGGAAAACAGAAGTCCTGAATTTGTTAACATTTTATTTTACGCTTAAGAGTTAGGTTTAGGAGTTAGGTTTAGGAGTTAGGTTTAGGAGTTAGGTTTAGGAGTTAGGTTTAGGAGTTAGGTTTAGGAGTTAGGTTTAGGAGTTAGGTTTAGGAGTTAGGCATTTGGGTTTGAGTTAGGTTAAAGGTTATGGGTTAAGGAAAATAGGATTTTGATTGAGAATACATTTTTACTCCCCAAAAAGTAAAAAATGAATCAGGAAAACTAAGCGCTGTGCATGCGTGTGGCCCTATGTGCGTACTGAAAGAAGGTGCCATCACACTTACCTGACTCGGTAGGATATAAAGGATATTTGGTTGTTGTGTAAAACCAAGAAAGAGATCACAGAAAAACAGAATAGGTTCTCACACAAAGTGGACGGACTCCAATATCTTCTTCTTTGTAATTTTTTCTTTTTTTCTTTCTTGCAGCAGCAGGGCAAAAAGCTTGTGTGTGTGTGTGTGTGTGTGTGTGTGTGTGTGTGTGTGTGTGTGTAGACTAACACTAACCTGTCTCCAAGGCCTCCTCTCTGGTGTTGTCGTCGGCGGAAGGCTGTCTGATGTTCCAAGAAGTCAGAGGCAGTGACATCATATCCTCCATGCTGGTGAGCTTCACCATGTCCATGTGGTTACTGGTGTCCTGGGTCAAGTACTTGGGCATAAAGCAGGTCTTACCGTGCTTAAACAAGTCCTGAATGATCTCCTCTGTTCTCACCTCGTCGTGCATGCTGAGGAACACAGCGATGCGCTCACACCTGGCATACTTGGGGTGCTTGAAGAGCTGGTTGAGAGGAGAGTATAAACGGGTTAGTGTAGGCATAGTTTTTCTACTTCCCTGTTATTTACGGAGCAAATTACATCAAATAATGCATGTAAATTAACCATTCAAAATGTGCCGTTAGGTTTTATGAAAGTAATTAGGTATGAGGTGTTAGACTGGTAATTATATGATTACAGCATTAAGGTACTGCCAGTTTAGCCACTTTAAACTATGCCACTCTGTTTACATTACTCATCTCATATGTATTTACTGTACTCGATACCATCTACTGCATCTTGCCTATGCCGTTCTGTACCATCACTCATTCATATATTTTTATATACCTATTCTTTATCCCTTTACACTTGTGTGTATAAGGTTGTAGTTTTGGGAATTGTTAGCTAGATTACTCGTTGGTTATTACTGCATTGTCGGAACTAGAAGCACAAGCATTTCGCTACACTCGCATTAACATCTGCTAACCATGTGTATGTGACAAATAAAATTTGATTTGATTTGAGTTTAACACTCTAGGAGGTCACCAACTGGAGACATCTGACAAACAAATTGTTTGAGTTATTTGATTATTTTAAAAGCAATATCGTCTATCTGTTAGTAAAAGAGAAGTTACATATAATTGAAAGCATTCATGGCTAGGTGTCTTCTGTCTTCTTTACAATACTAAACACAAAAGTAGAGCTATAGAGAACAATAGTAATGGCATGTTTTTGGAGGCACCAACTCTACCCTGGTTCACACTAAATCAGGCTTTGGCTCCACAGGCTGTCTAGCCACGCACAGGTCCTCGATAGTGGGCTGGGGATCCATGGCCGGGTTGGGTAAGACCCCCTAGGGGGGCCATCACCCCCCACCTGGGATCCACCACAAGGGGACGCCACTGGTCGTTTATTTTGGGATAAACGCCCGAAAAGTAGGTATGCGGTAAACACAGGCTTAGGAGATCTTAAATGTTTGTTCTATGAGATCATCTCCATCAACTAACATTATTTTGTGATTTTCAAATAAATTATCTGAAAAGGCGCATAAAAGGCTTCCTAATTCATAAAGGTCATGTGATATTATCTCATAGAGCAAAACATACCAGATATCCTAATGCAACATTCAAATGAACTGGGAACTCGGAAATCTCAGATTTCTGAGTGGAAAAAAAACGAACTCTGACTGGATTTTTTTTTTTGGAAAGGTCAACTGGGAATTCCAAGTCCAAACTTCTAGAGCACCGAATTTCCGAAATGAAGATCACTGACGTCGTGATTTGATCTCTTTTTTCCAAGTTCCCATTTGTTTTGAAAGCACCATAAACCTGTGTTAATCTCAGATCGAATTTTCGACATTTATCCCAGAACCCCATTTTTTCCGCATTCAATTTCCCATTGGAATGGCTGAACGAAACAGATTTCCGGTTTTTAGGACTACAAACTGGTGAGCTCTATTGGCCACGCGACGATGACGACAGGACACATGCATACACAAAATGAGTTTGTAGCGTTGTAAAAAAAATACACTAGCACACTGTAAATGTGATACCCAGTTGTTTGTTACATGATTGCAGTTACCTTTTGCGAAATGACTCGAGACTGGCGAAGTTTCTCTTGATTGTCCAACGCAGCTACTCGTTTCTTTATTTCTCTCCTCATAGCTTGTTTGGCTGCACGCAAGGCGGCCATGCTGGCTAATGTAAAACTCGTGTCCAAAGATAAAAATTTTGCAATGTGTGTGAGTTCAGGGAAGGCAGCAAGTTAGGCTGGCCTTGAAATGAGCAAATTCTACATTTGGATTGGACTCAGCTAGCCACGCCAATCAATCATTAAACAGACTGCAATAACATAATTACCATCTATCTATCTGTATGGCTATCACACTACCCCACTGGCATTATTTGACAGCCCAGTGACGTGTGACGGATTGTCTGTGACGTCACCGCCAGTTTAACAGTCGGAGTTGAAGTGTAAAAAGTAACAAATAGACAGTGTCTGGTCGGGGGTAGGGGAGAGGCGAGAAAAGACAGACCCAACAACACCGCGTAGAGTTAGCAAGCCTACAATCGTGGTCGTTCGTTTTTCTTACCTAGCTAGTCTTTTCCGAAGTCCAAGAAAGTTATCGTGGGCTAGCTACTTACGAGTAGAAACATAACGTTAAACAGAAGGTAAGGAGGCAACGTCAGTTCAAACTAGCTAGCTACTGATAGGTCTGTGTAGCTAGCTGGCTAGCCAGTAGATCTCGCACTAACTTTTAACGATGCTTTGGATCTTTTTTTAGCTACAGCATCTAATGTTCTGGTACAGCTAAGTTATCTAACTAACGTTAGTGTGACTATATATACACGATATACTATCCTGCCAGTGCTACTACGTTAGCTAGTTAGCTACTGTAACTGTATCATACAGTGTATGACCTCGGTCCTTGAAAACTAGGTTAGTGTCCACTTATCCAAGGACGGCTAGCCTGCACAAAACTTTAACACTTGATGTTAGCTAATGTTAGCTAGATACTTTTTGTTTTTAATGTTACATTCCCTGTTTTAAAGTTGGATTTTAACTATAATAGGTCAGTAGAGACGAGATGCATAGGCAGTTAACTACATCATAATCATGTTGATGTCAACAACTTCTTGGACGTACAGTAGATAACGTTTGCTTAACGTTACAATGATAAATGGCAGCTAATTAAGAGGTCGCTAACGTTACATTTACGTTATGGCTGGTGACAATTTGTTATTATACTTGTTTTCTGTCACTGTTGTATTCGGGGTGTATACTTTCACATACCCTGTCCAACCAGCTGTGTTTTTAAAAGGCTGTACATGATTGACGTTTAATTTGTGCAAGACGATAATATATATGGGCGTGGTTTTCTAAACAAACAGCCAATGACAATGGATATGTGTAGTCAGTTGAGTAAATTACGTTGTGGGATCATTCTGCGTATGATGTCGGATGTAATCTGCTGGTGTAGAGACGAAGAAAGAGAAGAGTAGGATAGAGGGGGAAATTGGTACGTTTCTTGAGGTTGGTCCAATACAAAGTTACATGATTGTGATGGACACCCTTTTCAGGTTTATTCTCAACCAACGTTATTTGTCTCTGCCTAAGTTGGCTGTTACAATGATGCACTTATCCGAACAATACTGGGCACTGTTGAGACAGGCAGTGAAACGATAATACAGGCTAGGCTGGGGATTTCTAACAACATTTTTCACACAGTTCCGTGTGATTTTAATCGCAATTTACTGCGCTCACTGCAAGCTACTGTAAGAGCTACTGACTAGGTTCATTGTTGCAAGTTTTCATTGTTTGATTTATATGTTTGTATAATGTTATCTAGTTGATGGCAGCATTTATTTCCCCAGTTTGTTTTTGTAGCTAATGTGCTTGGGACTAGGACAATCAAATAGCTTTTATGTTATCGTACAATGCCCTTCGCTTTGTTGCATCTCAGAGCTTATATTGGACTATTTTGAGTCCCATTGGAGGACCCATACTTCCTCTGTTGCTGCTAGGTCCATCTACTACTAGAGGCCCAGTGTTACTGTAAGACAGCTGTTCAGTTAAAATGATAGCTTACTTGCTAAATAAACAAAGCCAATGGCAAATCATAATGTAGGCTAACACCTGTGATGTCATGTGGATGTAGGCTAGCCTATGGCAATGGGTTCCTGTGACTTGGATAGTGTTGGCCTATTCAAACAACACTAGTAGACTATTACCCCAGCCTATAAGAACAGTTAGTTAGTTATATAGGTTCCCCCAAACCACATTACGCCACTTTAGATACCCTCAGATGACATCCTTGCTAGTAGAGGAGAGAGTTCTTTCCACAGCCAAGGTGAATATATCGGCCTATCTGTGTGAGAGTCAGCATGTAGCCTATAGTCATGAGTGACTGTGTGTCAGTCTTTGTTGAACTGGTTCACTGTGGTTGCACAACTAGGCCAATGACATAACACTGTCCTTAGCCTCTGCTGTGATGTGTGCAACATGGCTTCAGCTGGAGTTCATACGTTTGTTTTCCAGATTTCAGCTAAACTGAATGTGTAGGTCTACACATGTTTTGGCATTTAGATGGGCCTTATGTCTCTTACCTGTTAGCTAAGATGTATGATTAGGGAAGATGTTCAGGCTAGTCTACATATTGGATTCCTCACCATGTTCGTTAAAGATCCGTTACTGTACTGCGTAACGATGGCATGCCAGACATAGTTTCAGCTCCAGGTAGGCCTAATGGTTGTTGTGTTCTCTGAATGATTCACCTCTCACCAGGTGTGGGTCCTAAATGGCACCCTATTTACTATATAGTGCACTACTTTTGACCAGGGCCCGTAGGGCTATGTAGGGAATACTATGGTGCCATTGTTTTGGACTGGAGCATCTCATTGGCCTGCTGTAAAGACAGTCCACATCGTTTCTATGTTCAACCTGAGAAAGTAGCCTGCTGTGTGTGAAGTCACCACTAATCGCTTCCACGTAGCCTACTCAAGCTTGATCTGATTTCGGTCTGTGTGTGTGTGTGTGTGTGTGTGTGTGTGTGTGTGTGTGTGTGTGTGTGTGTGTGTGTGTGTGTGTGTTTCTCTCTCACGTGTGGGATTGTTACTATTGTAGATTTTAAATGGCAGATTGCATAACATAATCTAGACTAGAGGAGGCCATCATGAAATCTCACTCATTCATCTGGAGATTGGCATCAGGGGGGCAGGGGTAGAGAATTGGGGCAATGATTGGTGTAAGGAAGGGGAGCGAGGGGGGACTTTAATTACAGTAATATTGAGAAGGACAGAATGGAATGTCGCTGATCTTCGGAACCTGAGATCTGAGCCTGTATTTATCAAGTGTCTCAAAGTAGGAGTGTTGATCTAGGATCAGTTTAGCCTTTCAGATCATAATGAATCAAATTATTATGGACAGGCAGGATCTGATCCTAGATCATAAATACGGGCTCTGGATCATTTGTATTAGTCGTATGTACAGGATACACATGGTATACACCGTCCAACGAAATGCTTACTTAGGACCTCTGCATGTCTCTTCCACCAGTAGGCTGTTTCAGATCAAAGGAGAAAAATCACACAGGCACGGCAAAAATTCTGAACGTGGCACAAGACCTGAGCCTATAGGCGGTCTATGGTTTCAGGCTCTAGCAATAGAAAGAGCGTGAATCTCAGCTCACTGTTAGCATGATCTTCATTGAGTTAACCTGCTGTTGTATGGCTCGCTTTCTTTTCACCATGGTAATCTTGGTATTTCAGCCCCTCTGTAAGTGGTTGCTATCCACCCTGATTAAAGACAGTCCCTGAGATTACCACTGGATTATTCTCTCTCCCTCTCTCTCTGTCAAATCACTCGGTTTATATAAAAGATAGAATTAGGATGATGAAGTCAAATGATGTCCTCTCCGTATTACCTTAAGAGCCCAGTACGATGCTGACGACACTTTGGTGTCACACGTCCACACGCTCTTAAACTTGTTATGCGTTCTGTATATTTTCCTCTGCATTCTCAGGGTAGTGGAGCAGCCCTCCCTATCCTGTCTCCCATGGAGGAAATGGCAGTGTACTAAACCATACACCAGATGTCCAACCCAGCAGATACACCATTACATCACTACTACCCAGATCAGTGTTACCATATCCAGGCTTAGTTTAGACTACGTCCCAAATGGCACCCTATTCCCTACATTTGGGCTCCCGAGTGGTGCAGCGGTCCAAGGCACTGCATCTCGGTGCTAGAGGCGTTACTACCGACACTCTGATTGGATTCCAGGCTGTATCACAACCGCCTGTGATTGGGAGTCCCATAGGGCGACGCACAATTGGTCCAGTGTTGTCCCGGTTTGGTCGGTGTAGGCCGTCATTGTAAATAATAATTTATTTTTAACTGACTTGCCTAGTTAAATAAAGGTTAAATGTATAAACATTTAGTGCACTACTTTTGAGCAGGGCCTAATATAATGTCATTTGGGATGCATCCTTATGCAGCTTATGCCACATTAGCAGTTTTCATTTCTGTGGCTTCTTTGATGTTTTGACATCGTAGCCTAAGTGTTACAAAGAGTGTAGGCTATCAACTTGGCTATGGAGCAGTAGCCTGTATCGAATTAGGCCTAATGCTGTTCCCCGCACAGAAAATGAGGCCACACAGAATGTATTAGGCCCAATTATATAGCCTAGTGCAGGGATCATCAACTAGATTCAGCAGCAGGCAGATGGTCAGGGGGCCAGAACATAATTACTGTAAATGTGCAAATTGACTGCAAGAAGCCCAAACAGATATCATTTGACTAAAATAGTCATTTCAAACCTTGCTTACATTTGTGTATAATCAGTTAATTTAGAGCTGATTTTGCTGGTGTTTCTAGTCTTATGTCCCTTTTTCTTGCTCAGAAAACTTGGGGCAGGCAAATAAATTGAACTGCGGGCTGCCAGTTGGGGAACCCTGACTTAGTGTATAACAAAAAAGGTGAGCTGTAAATCAAGTTGTTAGCCTACGCCAAGGCTGTATTTGACCTGTAGTTAGTCTCTCTGTCTCTAGGCTGTATTTGACCTGTAGTTAGTCTCTCTGCTCTCTAGTCGCTCTGTCTCTAGGCTGTATTTGACCTGTAGTTAGTCTCTCTGTCTCTAGGCTGTATTTGACCTGTAGTTAGTCTCTCTGTCTCTATGCTGTATTTGACCTGTAGTTAGTCTCTCTGTCTCTAGGCTGTATTTGACCTGTAGTTAGTCTCTCTGTCTCTAGGCTGTATTTGACCTGTAGTTAGTCTCTCTGTCTCTAGGCTGTATTTGACCTGTAGTTAGTCTCTCTGTCTCTAGGCTGTATTTGACCTGTAGTTAGTCTCTGTCTCTAGGCTGTATTTGACCTGTAGTTAGTATCTCTGTATCTAGTCTCTCTGTCTCTAGGCTGTATTTGACCTGTAGTTAGTCTCTCTGCTCTCTAGGCTGTATTTGACCTGTAGTTAGTCTCTCTGCTCTCTAGTCTCTGTCTCTAGGTCACCCATATCCAGTTGTACTGGTGACATAAGCAGCCTCATTCCCTGCCCCTCTTCTTACCCTCTTCTCTCAAGTCTGTGTCAGCCTGTCACTTGTTATACAGGAGAGTGAGTGTGAGGCTTGGGTTTCTCCTCTGATTTTTAATACAGCACATTTTAACTCTGTGCTTAGGCTATATGTTGTTTTGACTGCCTTACAAGGGCAGGCTGGCCCAGAGAAACAGAAGTGAGAGTTACACCATACACACTCAGCAGTCGGTCGGTCAGAGATTGGGCGTGACCAAAGACACAGATTAGTTGTAGCTACTGTTATCTTCCACTTTCAGCAATTAACCTACATAGCTCTCCTATGTGTTAATATCAGATTGCCTAAGTACCAGTGATTATATGTTTTCAGTGCTTAGGTCATTGTGTTGCCATAGAAGGCTCAGGCATCGTGATGCAACAAACAACTTCTAGAACTTGTGAGTCCAAGTCTAGGGAATTGTGACCAACTTGTTTTGGTTTACACAACTTTCAATGCTACAGCTGGCTAGAGATTAGAAGACAATCTTCCTTCCGGTTCTGTGTGTCTCAGTTGGTAAGAGTATGGCACTAGCAACACCACAGGTGTGTGTTCAATTACCACAAGGATCACGTACTTATTCTAAAAGTCACCTTGGATAAAAGTGTGTGCTAAGTGGTATAGCCTTTTGCAACAGCACACTGGCCATCTCCGCTCCCTTTTCAAGAAACTAGCCTTTGGCTTTCACCAATACCTAAGCATGTTTTAGACCTAGGCAGCAGCCAATCCTGAAATGGCGTGATAGGTCAATATGGCTTTGATCTCTCCCCTCTTAACCTCCACAGGAGGGACATGGCCCAGGAGACCAACCAGAACCAAGGGCCGCTGCTCTGCACCACTGGCTGCGGTTTCTACAGCAACCCGCGAAACAATGGCATGTGTTCCATGTGCTACAAGGACTTCCTCCAGAGACAAAACAACAATGGACGAGTCAGTCCAACAGGTGAGTAGGAAAGAGATTCCACAGAGCTTTCCAGTATCTTATTGATGATCATTTAGTTTATCAATCAAAAAAGACCTGTTAGACCAAAATATTGACACGGACTCTTTGACTTTTGACTGAGTGAGCACAATTGCTGGTGTTTGGGACTTACTATTTCACAATGAAGTCAGTTTACAAAAAAACAACTGAAGTTTGTTTGAAAGTCTAATGATAGCGACAGTAACACCAGACAGTGACTGTAACTTTAGACAGTGTCTCGTTTGAGTGAGTGACGTTAGCCACAGATTATCCATTATATTGAGCAGATACCCAATTAAAAGAAATGTCTTAAAAATGGAAGGCAAGATCAAATTGGCCCATTCTAGCCAATGAGAGGGCAGATGCCTGTATGAACAACAGGCACAACTCCAATATAACGTATTTTTTCTCTAAGTTTCCAGGATGTCATGTATCCTACTTATATCAGTACACTCGTAACAACCTAAGCATTATAAAATATATATTCTATCAAATAAGCCATTGCATTTTATGTTAATCAAATGCTACAAGTGGTGAAAGAAACACACAGCTATTTAGGCGAGGTGCTGGCTAGCGGAGTAGAACACTTGAAACACACACCTATTTAGGCGAGGTGCTGGCTAGCGGAGTAGAACACTTGAAACACACACCTATTTAGGCGAGGTGCTGGCTAGCGGAGTAGAACACTTGAAACACACAGCTATTTAGGCGAGGTGCTGGCTAGCGGAGTAGAACACTTGAAACACACAGCTATTTAGGCGAGGTGCTGGTTAGCGGAGTAGAACACTTGAAACACACAGCTATTTAGGCGAGGTGCTGGCTAGCGGAGTAGAACACTTGAAACACACAGCTATTTAGGCGAGGTGCTGGTTAGCGGAGTAGAACACTTGAAACACACAGCTATTTAGGCGAGGTGCTGGTTAGCGGAGTAGAACACTTGAAACACACAGCTATTTAGGTGAGGTGCTGGCTAGCGGAGTAGAACACTTGAAACACACAGCTATTTAGGCGAGGTGCTGGTTAGCGGAGTAGAACACTTGAAACACACAGCTATTTAGGCGAGGTGCTGGCTAGCGGAGTAGAACACTTGAAACACACACCTATTTAGGCGAGGTGCTGGTTAGCGGATAGAACACTTGAAACATTTTAAAGGAGAGCCCACACTCTAGGAGGATCCAATAATTTAACCTAATATCCAATGTTTTGACAGACAAGCTGTCTTCATCAGGGTAAGATTCTATCAGATTCTACACTCATTGACTGACATACAAAACCTCCTTGTTTGGTGAGTGACAAATCAAATCAAACCGGCACCTGCTGGAGAAGACAGATTTTGGGCCCAGTCGTCCCTCTCGTTTGCCTCTTCCTCTCTGTTTTGGGACTGCTCTGATTGAAACGTGTGTTGTCATTGCAGTGTCGTCCTCGGCGGTGGTTAGCAGCCTGGGGGAGTCCCTCCTAGCCCAGTGCTCAGAGAGCAGTACTGTAGATGTGCCGTCAGCCACGACCCACACAGACACCAGGATGAACAGGTACAGTAGGTATAGAGCTACTCTTCTCTGAAACACGCTATAAGCATGATCACACCTCCACCATGTCTACGGTGTAGCTGCCAAGCCAGCCATGCAACATACAGTATAGGATACACAGGCCATGTGGAAATGAATGTAATAAAGTAGCCTGTGAAACGTAAGTACACTAGATATACATAGTTATTACTGTACGTACGCGATGCCAAAAAAAACGCATGGCAATCCTGCAGACTTGCACACCAGTTTATAGCTGTGGGGCTGCCCACGTCTGAGTATTTTTGCTGCGCAACTAAGTAGAATCATTTTGCGTCGCTATTTGTAGTTCTTGCATTGCTTACTACGTATGGTCAAGGCTAGTATGACGGTGGATTCCCAGGCTTTAATTATTATTTTAAACCTGGATAATTTATTTCCTGTTACAAAATTCAAAGATGTTGTGTCATTTTAAATTAGTGTGTCAATCATTAAGTGGTTTCTCACTGGAAGTGAAGGTTATTTTTGCACCATGGTCTTCCTGTACCCCATTGAAGTACAGTACAAGGAAGGCAATCATCTATAGTTCTGTCTGAATAGTGTGATGTCATCTCCCCGGATGCTTCTGTCTCTTCTATGAGACAGATTCCACTTGCCATGTCCGTTTCCCCACTCAGTGTGTGTGTGTTAAAGACACGAGACCTTCTGTGGTTATCTAATGAGCTCTGTCTTTGTCAATCTGTACCGTACCTAGCCCTGCCCAAATCTACAGGGACACTGTTTTCTCAAACCCACAGAAAATGATTTGAAATGTAAAAAAAATCACTGTATAGAATTGAGTTCTGCTCATTTCTCTACGGTCGTTACGGTTTTATCCATTTTTAATACACTTTTTATTGCTTCAACATTGAAAGCTTGTAGCTCTATCTATAGAACCACAGAGACCCTATTATGAAGCCACAGTGGACCGCTGCCACTAAGTCTTTCTGGATAAGAGCGTCTGCTAAATGCCTCATGTGAATGCCAATCATTCTGACTGTCTGACAGTGAGGTGGGCATTAGTGGTGAAATGCTTTGTAGTATGATTGCCATAGTTGATGACAATGAGTCGCATGTCATTGGATTTTAGTCAGTCTTCTTCCTTCAGTGCATTTTCAGAAACATCCTGAATAGGATTAAATTGAAGTCTTCAAGTGTACCATTTTCATAATACTGTATATAGCTAGTCTTCTAATCTAGACTACCAACTGATGGATCATGTTTTAGGCTAATTGAACACTTACATCCCCCCCCCCCCAGGGTTGTATCTAGCCAGTCACTCTTAACGACAGCACCAGCTACTCATTCAGAAGAGGAGAGGACAGCCAAGTCAGAAGAAGACCTGAAAACAGAAGAGATACAAGGTGTGTATTACCAGCACGTTTCACACAAACCTTTTCTCACAGGGACGAGTCAATCCTCATTTGAGATCTGCGCGTGTAACTCACATTTCTGTGCTAGATGTCATTGACATGAATTGACATGTTCTCATTGACATCAATGCATGGTGTACATAAGACTTGAGTTATGCAGGCGACTCTCAAGTTAGGATTCAGACAATAGTGCTGTTGCTTTGCTACCCTCTCATGTTCCTGTGAATAGCCTGAGGTCTCACACACACCAAATGCGGGCTCACTACCATGGGAACCCTTCACCTCATACCCTCTTGCAGTCAATCTCAGTCCGTGGGGTGGTTTTACACACAGACGCACATTGTCCCATCTCTATTTGCTTAGAGATCGGTAGTAGAGAAAGCCCAAAGTTCAGCCTAGGGATTTCAGGAAGGATTTCAGACACAATCCTCTCCTGCTGGATTACAGTTACACTGGTTCTCTAGTGTTTCTGTCTACCCTCTTCTAGAACAGTTACACTGGTTCTCTAGTGTTTCTGTCTACCCTCTTCTAGAACAGTTACACGGGTTCTCTAGTGTTTCTGTCTCAATTACCTTAGCTTTCTTGGGAACAGGAAAAATGGTGGCCCTCTTGAAGCATGTGGGAACAGCAGACTGGGATAAGGATTGATTGAATATGTCCGTAAACACACAAGCCAGCTGGTCTGCGATGCTCTGAGGACGCTGCTGGGGATGCCGTCTGGGCCTGCAGCCTTGCGAGGGTTGACAAGTTTAAATGTTTTGCTCACGTCGGCTGCAGTGAAGGAGAGCCTGCAGGTTTTGGTAGCGGGCCGTGTCAGTGGCACTGTAGTGTCCTCAAAGCGAGCAAAGAAGTTGTTTAGTCTGTCTGGGAGCAAGACATCCTGGTCCGTGACGGGGACCAGGATGTCTTGCTTATAGTCTTATAGTCCTTGATTGACTGTAGACCCTGCCACATACCTCTCGTGTCTGAGCTGTTGAATTGCGACTCTACTTTGTCTCTATACTGACGCTTAGCTTGTTTGATTGGCTTGCAGAGGGAATAGCTACAATGTTTGTATTCGGTCATGTTTCTGGTCACCTTGCCCTGATTAAATGCTGCCATCAATCCACAGTTTCTGGTTTGGGAATGTTTTAACAGACGCTGTGAGTGCATCTGCGATGTTGTACCTTCTGATGAACCCGCTCACCAAATCAGCATATACATCAATGTTGTTCGCCGCAATGCGGAACATATCCCAGTCCACGTGATCGACACAATCTTGAAGCGTGGAATCCGATTGGTCGAACCAGCGTTGAACAGACCTGAGCGCGGGAGCTTCCTGTTACACTGGTTATCTAGTGTTTCTGTCTACCCTCTTCTAGAACAGTTCAAGTATTAGTTTATGTATTTCACTATGGGATACGCCCCCAGCGTTTGATATATAGCACAGGGCAGTCGGTCGTCAGGATAAGCTTGTCTGACAATACGAGAGTCAGTATATCCCATAGTGAAATACTGAAACTAATACTTAAGAGAACTATAGATTACAACTGTAACCCCGGTTCTCTGATAGTATGAGTGAGGTATTTCACTAGAACACCCTCCTTGCATGAGTGGGGAAGAGGTGTGGCTTATTCTTGAATGACTCAGATGTTGCGTTGGGCTCTTTTATAGGGTAGGAGGGACACCCTTTCCCGACTCGCACGTCTCGACGTCCAGCCAATCATGGCTGGCGTAGTGTAGTAAGGCTTCTGACGAATACACTGGGGGCGTATCCCATAGTGAAATACCTCACTCATACTATCAGAGAACCGGGGTCACAGTCATAACCTATAGTTCTCTCGTTTCTGTCTTCTAGAACAGTTACAGTACATATACCCAATTCAACATTCATTAAAGAGGAACCGTGTTAGAAGGGTAGAAAATACCCCAAAGTGTTAAGCTTTTAGTCTTGAATTACAAACCAGTCGCTAAAGTTTGTCTGTGTGTCTCTGTGTGCCTACATACATGTGTGTATGTCTCTGTGTGTGTGTCTGTGTGCAGAGCGAGCACCATGTAGAGCAGCTGTAGAAAGTGAACAGCAGAAGCCCAGCACAGCAGGTAGCTCAGGGACTTGCCCTGATAGACAGGACAGTCAGCCAGTGAGAAGCCAGGATAGCCAGGACAGGAAGTCAGTCAGAAGGCCTGCCCCAGAGGACAGCTCTCGCAAGAGGAAGCTAGAGGAGCCACATGGAGAGAAGGGTGAGTGAGGACAATTGCGACAAATGGCACCCTATTCCCAATGTGTAGTGCACTATTTCTGACCATGGCCTATGGGGATCTGGTCTAAAGTTGTGCACTACTGTGTATATAGGGAATAGGGTGCCTTTTGGGACGCACACAGACAGAACAGACGGCTGTCAATGGTTGTTATAATGGCTTATAAACTTTTAGAGAGTGGATTGAGTGAGTTCTAGAGAGCAGTGAGAGTCTGAGAACAGCTGCTAGCTGCTTCCCCTGTACCAAGGGTGACCAAAACTTGGGTCGTATTCATAAGTGCACACCGTAGCAAAATGTTTTGCAATGAGAAATGAGAACAAGCGTTTCTTATTGGACAAGTTCAGGACTCCCCGTTTCGGTACATTTCCTTCCGTTTGGTTTCTACTTAATCCCAATGGCTACCTTTCCTTATCTCCTTTCCTCCACGACCACTGATCTTCCATGTCACCATGGGTGAAAGGGTATTGTAGAAACCCCATCCACTACTATTCAAAGGTAATGAAGAAAGGAAGCTCTTTGAGAGGACCTGGACACAGTCCCAATCTTCAGGCCCCTCCTAAAAATCATCCCTTCATATCCAAATGGTCAAGACTGTACAATATGGGTTTTGTATAAACTTAAAAAGGACACGTGTATATAAAAATGTTTACTTTGTTAATAGGAGGAAAAAATATCAAGAAACGAACAATAAAGGAACTGGTTAGTACTTTAACACTTCATTCTTACAGTTGAATGCTTACTGTGTGATACGTTTACCCAAAGGCAAGTACTGGCACCATGCAATAACCCCGTCACTTCTGTTGTGTTATGACTTCTCTTCTCGTTCGGTATGCACCACACCGAACGCTCTGCAATGCTGCAAGGCAAACGCAGCGTTTTCATTGGAAATGAATGTACTTCTGGTGTACCAAAATGCAATGACTCTGTCTGTGTGATGGAAGCGTTAGTCTGTAGCACAGTGAATTGTAGTGCCATCTCCTGAAAAGCATGGGTATTGGGAATCCCTTTAAAGCTGCAGCAGTATTGCTGAGAAGGCGAGACTGTAAAGTTGTTGTTCTGTGTGATCCATCCAGTGTCTGTATCGGTATCCGAGGACACGGACCAGGCCTCGGTAGACGGACAGGACAAACCCTCGGACTCAGACCAACCCAAAGCCGCCAAGAAGAATCGCTGCTTCTCCTGCCGCAAGAAAGTAGGCCTCACGGGTAAGGTTCTGACACATTCTCCTGTTGGCTTAGTGCAGTGACTTAATAGTTCCCATGTTCTCGCTCTCTCTGTATGTACTTTATATCCTGGAGATACATTTGGCGGTCAGCCATTTTCTTTTTTCTTTTACCTTCAAACTCTTCCGTCTGTGTTCCCAGGCTTCGACTGCCGATGCGGCAACGTGTTCTGCAGCATGCACCGGTACTCAGACGTTCACAACTGCACTTTCAACTACAAGGCCGACGCAGCGGAGAAGATCAGGAAAGCCAACCCTGTCTGCGTCGGGGAGAAGATACAGAAGATCTGAAAACAGGTTTGCTGTGAATCGATGTCCACCCGGAAGCCTGCGCTTTTAGATGACCCATCAACCACCTCTTCCTTTCTCCGTTTCCTCTTTTCATTTGAAGTTGTTTATGTGAGCAACGCTCCATTCCCATCGGACACTTTAAAATCATGCATGTCAGCTGCAAAAACGATGTCTTTGTAAATGTATTTTCACTTTAACCTGTTTCCTTTTGTAGTTTTAATTCTTTTACCCCTTAAATGTTGTGGTTTATGAAAAATCTGAAGATTTAAACCGTTACAATATTTACATTGATTAATTGGGCTTTAATTACTTTGTTGGCTACTACTGGAAAGGCTGTGTTTTTCTGGTGTTAAAAAAAATCCCAAAAACAAGCATGTTAAAAAGCATGAAGGATCTTTCCTCCTTTTGGACTGTATGTAGCCTGACAAAGACGACAGAACAGATTGTGTTTTACATTATCAGCGAGAGAGCAGAAACCAGGATTGCGCCGTTGCTCCCAGACCTTTTTGTATAATTGAGTCATTTTAAAGACTGTGTGTGATCTGCTGTGTAAAAGAGTTTGTTTATCATATGATTCTGAATAGCCTGTATGCATGTTTCCGGTTGTGCGTTTGAGGATTATAAAGTTCATTTATGGGTGCACAGGAGTATGACCTGAATCTAATGTTCTGTATTTATGTTAGTTTATTCACTGTCTTAACTTTGATCTGAATAAAGCTCTAACACATTTTTGAAAATTTGAAACGTTATGCATTTGGTACAATTTTCTCAGAAAACAAATTAAGTAAGGTCCAAAAAGTGGTTTTGGATGTTAATGAGTACTGTCGTATAATGCAGCCCAATTCTGTTTACACAGGCAGACCAATTCTGATATTTTGTATTACTCATTTGCATTTTGACCAGTCAGATCATCTCTGGAAAAATATGACTGAAAAGATTTTGTGATTGATCAAAATACCAATTTGTGGGGGGGAAAAATCAGGATTGTGCTGCCTGTGTAAACGCAGTTTAACAGTCTACTTCATTGATATCACAAAATAACGTCACTCGTAACTTTTAACTTTTTGAATAGGGTAATATTTATCACACCCCAATCAATAAAGGGTAATCGGTTCTAGACCGCATCATTTTTGCTGAGTCATTTTCAAACCGTTTTGGGTTAATCACAGTTCTTGAAAAAGGGTGGATATAAGAGAGCGTTTCCTATTGGTCGTTGGCTCATTCTGTGGGAGGCGGGCTGTCCTATGGCTGCGGTCAACATCTGGAAGAAATTACTCACGCTGTTGCTTACCTTGGAAAGTATACCGGAGTACAACTGCAATTTCAAAATGTCTTTTGTAAAAATTGACGAAAAGTCCGACTTCTCCTATCACAATTTACCATATGGCGTGTTCTCGACACCGGAAAATGTGAGTATGACGCTAAATGTGTTGTACTTTTAGTTGAATCGGTTTTCCTACACCGTCTCCTGTGCCATAAAACTAGGGCATGTAAATGGATTTTCTTGGGATAAAATGTTACAAACCACTGTGGAAACGTGAGGTTCTCTTGGATGAAACATTGTAGTTTAGAAAGTAGCTTCTCCAATATCGTTCCATTTTGGTATTTCATTCCTGTTTACTGTTTTCACAAATGTCTCGTGTCACTTAGCCCAGGCACCGGATTGGGGTTGCGATTGGAGATCAGATTTTGGATTTGAGCGTTATAAAATCACTCTTCAGAGGCCCTGTGCTCTCCAATCACCAGGATGTGTTTGACCAGGTAAGGCCATCAAAATGTATAATGCTCCTCAATGTCTCGTATTGATGGTTGATATTTCTTATCGGCACTGATGGCAATATACATTATGCATTTCCCTGGTAATGTAACATGGCACGTTTACTATGTATCTCCACTAGTTTACTTACAGCTACATGGGCCTACCTTATGTAGCCAATAATGCAGTATGCTAGGAGGGTAGGTCTATTCAATGGCCACGATGCACTGCTTTTCTTCCTTGAGAAATACCATACCCGAGTCATCAATTAGGATGTATGCTTCATATATTGTGGACTGTACAGTACATTAAATCTACGAGCGAGTAGTGTGAATTGGTTTGGAGTGTCTCCTCTCGCCCTCTGCCTGTGAATGGGTCCCTAATACCACTATTGTCTGGAGGCCTTGTGTGCTGATCTGACATAACAGGATCCGTTAAAGCACAATGGTGAATTCCTACTGGGAATTGTCTTTCGCCTGTCCAGTTCTGTCACATTAGTGCTGATAGGGGAATGAGACAAGGAGAGAAATCATCATGCTGTTGAAATCACACGAGGTATCAACAGGAAATGAAAGAAGATTTTTTTCTGTCATGATTTCACTCCTTGAATTCAATCTTAAATGCACAGGTTCCCCCGAGGATATTTTCCCTCCTGGAACCCGGTTCCCCCCATTTCCACCCCTGGGGGCGTCAATGAAGAGACCTGCTTGCATGAGTGAGAGCCGCCCCCACACCAACGTCAAAACAAATTGGACTTGCATTCAACTTGCAAACATGCCTGTTTTCTCTTGAAGTTTCTTCCTTTTAGGTTGTTTTTCCTTGCCACTGTGCTGTTACTTGCTCCTTGGGGGTCCAGCCTGGGTTACTTGTTATGAGGGCTATGTACAGTATAAAATCAAATAATACTTTAGATTTTTATGCTTTTCCTCCATTATATGTTCCAACCTCTCGACTAGCCGACCCTGAATGCGTTCATGGGTCTGGGGTACGAGGCATGGAGGGAGGCCAGGAGGAGTCTACAGCAGCTGCTGTCTGCCAACGAGACCACGCTCAGAGACGACGTCAGCCTCAGGAGCAGGTCAGCCTCCAGCACTTCTGTAGCACTTTTTTACAATTATTGGATTTTGCCATATGTAAGAAGCACTTCTATAGCACTTCTATATTCTATAACATTTCTATATTCTATAAGACTTCTATACTCTATAACACGTCTATACTCTATAACACTTCTATATTCTATAACACTTCTATATTCTATAACACTTCTATATTCTATAACACTTCTATATTCTATAACACTTCTATACTCTATAACACTTCTATACTCTATAACACTTCTATACTCTATAACACTTCTATATTCTATAAGACTTCTATATTCTATAACACTTCTATACTCTATACCACTTCTATACTCTATAACACGTCTATACTCTATAACACTTCTATATTCTATAACACTTCTATATTCTATAACACTTCTATATTCTATAACACTTCTATACTCTATACCACTTCTATATTCTATAACACTTCTATACTCTATAACACGTCTATACTCTATAACACTTCTATATTCTATAACACTTCTATATTCTATAACACTTCTATATTCTATAACACTTCTATACTCTATACCACTTCTATATTCTATAACACTTCTATACTCTATAACACGTCTATACTCTATAACACTTCTATATTCTATAACACTTCTATATTCAATAGCACTTTATATTCAAAAACACTTCTATAATTTATAGCACTTCTATATTCAATAACACTTCTATATCACTTCTATAGTACTTCTATAACACTTCAACAGTTCATGTCAAATATATTTAATTATTATATTAATTGTTTAGGATATGGTTTTTGGCCGCAATCAAAATCATATTATGTTCTTGTATTCCCTTATCCTTTAATTTTCTATCATGGTTTATAGCATGTTTACTTTTCTGTAATGTGTGTGTGTTTATGTCTCAGAGCGTTCTTCCATAAGAGTTCAGCCACGATGCATCTGCCTGCTGAGATAGGTGAGTTGTTTAACAGTAGGACAAGAGGCAAGGAGAGGAAGCCACTTTAGACTATTGACGCACCCAATATTTCACTCCTCCTGTCTCTTCACTGAGCTTGATGTGTCCTACAATTGTCCCTAAGCATAGATCTAGGATCAGATTTATGGCTCTGCCATTGCTAACTTTAACTCTCAGTGGTATTAAACAAAATCTGACCCTGTATCAGATGAGAGGATCATCCAATGTGTTTGAGAAGGAAGCAAGGAGATAGGATGCGAGGAGTCAAGACAATGCAATTGAGGTGTTTGTATAATGCTTGAACAAGAGGGGGCGCTGTTAACCAATAGAACTTTACTAGTGATTATGAGATTTGTTTGCTAGCTAAATGTTTGCTATCTAAAGGTTCTGAAGGCTGATCATTGGTTCACTGTACATATTTAACAGTGTCACTTAATTGCCCTCTTTCTCTCTCTCCATCACACACACAAACATGCATCTATATATAACCACACACAGGTGACTACACTGACTTCTACTCATCCAGGGACCATGCCACCAATGTTGGCATTATGTTCCGAGGGAAGGAGAATGCCCTGATGCCCAACTGGTATGATATGACTACCAACACTTCATCTGTGTCCCAAATGGCATCCTGTTCCCTTTATAGTGCACAACTTTTTTTATTTGGAACCTTTACTTAACTAGGCAAGTCAGTTAAGAACAAATTGTTATTTACGATGACGTACTACCAAACCCTAACGACGCTGTGACAATTGTGCGCCGCCCTATGGGACTCCCAATCACGGCCGGTTGTGAAGCAGCCTGGAATCGAACCAGGGTCTGTAGTGATGCCTCTAGCACTGAGATGCAGTGCCTTAAACTGCTGCGCCACTCGGCCCAAAAAGCTCTTGTCTAAGTAGTAAACTACAAAGGGAATAGGGTTCCCTGTAGGGTTCCCTGTAGGGTTCCCTGTCCGGAGTGGACAAAACATTAAGAACACCTGCTCTTTCTGTGACATAGACTATCCAGGTGAAAGATATGATCCCTTATTGATGTCACTTGTTAAATCCTCTTCAATCAGTGTAGATGAAGGGGAGGAGACAGGTTAAATAATAATTTAATCATTGAGACAATTGAAACATAGATAGTGTATGTGTGCAGAGGGTGAATGGGCAAGACAAAAGATTGAAGTGCATTTGAACGGGGTATGGTAGTAGGTGCCAGGCGCACCGTTTTTTCTCGTGAACTGCAACTCTGCTGGGTTTTACACACTCAACAGTCAAGAATGGTCCACCACACAAAGGACATCCAGCCAACTTGACACAACTGTGGGAAGCATTAGAGTCAACATGGGCCAGCATCCCTGTGGAACGCTTTTGACATCTTGTAGTCCATGCTCTGACGAATTGAGGAGGGGGGATGCAACTCAGTATTAGAAAGGTGTTCTTAATGTTTTGTTCACTCAGTGTATATATCTGTTTTCATTCCCCACATACTAATTAACCATATTATTAGATGTAGACAGTAACTCACTAACTAATCATATTATTAGATGTAGACAGAGTAACTCACTAACTAACCATATTATTAGATGTAGACAGAGTAACTCACTAACTAACCATATTATTAGATGTAGACAGAGTAACTCACTAACTAACCATATTATTAATGTAGACAGAGTAACTCACTAACTAACCATATTATTAGATGTAGACAGAATAACTCACTAACTAACCATATTATTAGATGTAGACAGAGTAACTCACTAACCATATTATTAGATGTAGACAGAGTAACTCACTAACTAACCATATTATTAGATGTAGACAGAGTAACTCACTAACTAACTATATTATTAGATGTAGACAGAGTAACTCACTAACTAACCATATTATTAGATGTAGACAGAGTAACTCACTAACTAACCATATTATTAGATGTAGACAGAGTAACTCACTAACTAACCATATTATTAGATGTAGACAGAGTAACTCACTAACTAACTATATTATTAGATGTAGACAGAGTAACTCACTAACCATATTATTAGATGTAGACAGAGTAACTCACTAACTAACCATATTATTAGATGTAGACAGAGTAACTCACTAACTAACCATATTATTAGATGTAGACAGAGTAACTCACTAACTAACCATATTATTAGATGTAGACAGAGTAACTCACTAACCATATTATTAGATGTAGACAGAGTAACTCACTAACTAACCATATTATTAGATGTAGACAGTGTAACTCACTAACTAACCATATTATTAGATGTAGACAGTGTAACTCACTAACTAACCATATTATTAGATGTAGACAGAGTAACTCACTAACTAACCATATTATTAGATGTAGACAGTAACTCACTAACTAACCATATTATTAGATGTAGACAGAGTAACTCACTAACTAACCATATTATTAGATGTAGACAGAGTAACTCACTAACTAACCATATTATTAGATGTAGACAGAGTAACTCACTAACCATATTATTAGATGTAGACAGAGTAACTCACTAACTAACCATATTATTAGATGTAGACAGTGTAACTCACTAACTAACCATATTATTAGATGTAGACAGTGTAACTCACTAACTAACCATATTATTAGATGTAGACAGAGTAACTCACTAACTAACCATATTATTAGATGTAGACAGAGTAACTCACTAACTAACCGTATTATTAGATGTAGACAGAGTAACTCACTAACTAACTATATTATTAGATGTAGACAGAGTAACTCACTAACTAACCATATTATTAGATGTAGACAGAGTAACTCACTAACCATATTATTAGATGTAGACAGAGTAACTCACTAACCATATTATTAGATGTAGACAGAGTAACCCACTAACTAACTATATTATTAGATGTAGACAGAGTAACTCACTAACTAACCATATTATTAGATGTAGACAGAGTAACTCACTAACTAACCATATTATTAGATGTAGACAGAGTAACTCACTAACTAACCATATTATTAGATGTAGACAGTGTAACTCACTAACTAACCATATTATTAGATGTAGACAGAGTAACTAACTAACCATATTATTAGATGTAGACAGAGTAACTCACTAACCATATTATTAGATGTAGACAGAGTAACTCACTAACTAACCATATTATTAGATGTAGACAGTGTAACTCACTAACTAACCATATTATTAGATGTAGACAGTGTAACTCACTAACTAACCATATTATTAAATGTAGACAGAGTAACTCACTAACTAACCATATTATTAGATGTAGACAGAGTAACTCACTAACTAACCATATTATTAGATGTAGACAGAGTAACTCACTAACTAACCATATTATTAGATGTAGACAGAGTAACTCACTAACTAACCATATTATTAGATGTAGACAGAGTAACTCACTAACTAACTATATTATTAGATGTAGACAGAGTAACTCACTAACTAACCATATTATTAGATGTAGACAGAGTAACTCACTAACTAACCATATTATTAGATGTAGACAGAGTAACTCACTAACTAACCATATTATTAGATGTAGACAGAGTAACTCTCTAACCATATTATTAGATGTAGACAGAGTAACTCACTAACTAACCATATTATTAGATGTAGACAGAGTAACTCACTAACTAACCATATTATTAGATGTAGACAGAGTAACTCTCTAACTAACTATATTATTAGATGTAGACAGAGTAACTCACTAATTAACCATATTGGTCAGGTTCTCTGAAAACCATCCACTAGAAGTCAAACTCCTCAGATAACAATGTAGCTTTTCTTGTTTGAGTTGTTTTTATCTCTCCTGGTGGTTATTTGGAGAGAGACACGGTGAGAAAAAGAGAGATAGAAGAGGAGAGAATAAGAGGGAGAGGGAAAAATAAGAAAAGAGAACGGATGAAATAAGAATTAAAAGTGAGAGAACAAGATAGAGAGGGAGAAAGAGAGAGAAACGTGCTAAGGCCTGGTGCTGTACTGTGACCTATGATGTGTGAGGGACACAATTAGTTTTCTCTAATTGACTGGAGTGCTCGGGCGGTTTCAGTTCTTTCACAAACTGCACCATCCTTCCAGTCAGTCAGTGAGTCTGCAGTCCAACACTGCACCATCCTTCCAGTCAGTCAGTCAGTGAGTCTGCAGTCCAACACTGCACCATCCATCCAGTCAGTGAGTCTGCAGTCCAACACTGCACCATCCTTCCAGTCAGTCAGTGAGTCTGCAGTCCAACACTGCACCGTCCTTCCAGTCAGTCAGTCAGTGAGTCTGCAGTCCAACACACCACCATCCTTCCAGTCAGTGAGTCTGCAGTCCAACACTGCACCATCCTTCCAGTCAGTGAGTCTGCTGTCCAACACTGCACCATCCTTCCAGTCAGTCAGTCAGTGAGTCTGCAGTCCAACACTGCACCATCCTTCCAGTCAGTCAGTCAGTGAGTCTGCAGTCCAACACTGCACCATCCTTCCAGTCAGTGAGTCTGCTGTCCAACACTGCACCATCCTTCCAGTCAGTGAGTCTGCAGTCCAACACTCCACCATCCTTCCAGTCAATGAGTCTGCTGTCCAACACTGCACCATCCTTCCAGTCAGTGAGTCTGCTGTCCAACACTGCACCATCCTTCCAGTCAGTCAGTCAGTGAGTCTGCAGTCCAACACTGCACCATCCTTCCAGTCAGTCAGTCAGTGAGTCTGCAGTCCAACACTGCACCATCCTTCCAGTCAGTCAGTCAGTGAGTCTGCTGTCCAACACTGCACCATCCTTCCAGTCAGTCAGTCAGTGAGTCTGCAGTCCAACACTGCACCATCCTTCCAGTCAGTCAGTCAGTGAGTCTGCAGTCCAACACTGCACCATCCTTCCAGTCAGTCAGTCAGTGAGTCTGCTGTCCAACACTGCACCATCCTTCCAGTCAGTCAGTCAGTGAGTCTGCAGTCCAACACTGCACCATCCTTCCAGTCAGTCAGTCAGTGAGTCTGCAGTACAACACTGCACCATCCTTCCAGTCAGTCAGTCAGTGAGTCTGCAGTACAACACTGCACCATCCTTCCAGTCAGTCAGTCTGCTGTCCAACACTGCACCATCCTTCCAGTCAGTCAGTCAGTGAGTCTGCTGTCCAACACTGCACCATCCTTCCAGTCAGTCAGTCAGTGAGTCTGCAGTCCAACACTGCACCATCCTTCCAGTCAGTGAGTCTGCAGTCCAACACTGCACCATCCTTCCAGTCAGTCAGTCAGTGAGTCTGCAGTCCAACACTGCACCATCCAGTCAGTCAGTCAGTGAGTCTGCAGTCCAACACACCACCATCCTTCCAGTCAGTGAGTCTGCAGTCCAACACTCCACCATCCTTCCAGTCAGTGAGTCTGCTGTCCAACACTGCACCATCCTTCCAGTCAGTCAGTGAGTCTGCAGTCCAACACTCCACCATCCTTCCAATCAGTCAGTGAGTCTGCAGTCCAACACACCACCATCCTTCCAGTCAGTGAGTCTGCAGTCCAACACTCCACCATCCTTCCAGTCAGTGAGTCTGCAGTCCAACACACCACCATCCTTCCAGTCAGTGAGTCTGCAGTCCAACACACCACCATCCTTCCAGTCAGTGAGTCTGCAGTCCAACACACCACCATCCTTCCAGTCAGTGAGTCTGCAGTCCAACACTCCACCATCCTTCCAGTCAGTGAGTCTGCAGTCCAACACACCACCATCCTTCCAGTCAGTGAGTCTGCAGTCCAACACACCACCATCCTTCCAGTCAGTCAGTGAGTCTGCAGTCCAACACACCACCATCCTTCCAGTCAGTGAGTCTGCAGTCCAACACTCCACCATCCTTCCAGTCAGTCAGTGAGTCTGTAGTCCAACACACCACCATCCTTCCAGTCAGTCAGTGAGTCTGTAGTCCAACACACCACCATCCTTCCAGTCAGTCAGTGAGTCTGCAGTCCAACACACCACCATCCTTCCAGTCAGTGAGTCTGCAGTCCAACACTCCACCATCCTTCCAGTCAGTCAGTGAGTCTGCAGTCCAACACACCACCATCCTTCCAGTCAGTGAGTCTGCAGTCCAACACTCCACCATCCTTCCAGTCAGTCAGTGAGTCTGTAGTCCAACACACCACCATCCTTCCAGTCAGTCAGTGAGTCTGCAGTCCAACACTGCACCATCCTTCCAGTCAGTCAGTCAGTCTGTAGTCCAACACTGCACCATCCTTCCAGTCAGTCAGTCAGTCAGTCTGTAGTCCAACACTGCACCATCCTTCCAGTCAGTCAGTGAGTCTGCAGTCCAACACTCCACCATCCTTCCAGTCAGTCAGTGAGTCTGTAGTCCAACACACCACCGTCCTTCCAGTCAGTCAGTGAGTCTGCAGTCCAACACTGCACCATCCTTCCAGTCAGTCAGTCAGTGAGTCTGTAGTCCAACACTCCACCATCCTTCCAGTCAGTCAGTGAGTCTGCAGTCCAACACTGCACCATCCTTCCAGTCAGTGAGTCTGTAGTCCAACACTGCACCATCCTTCCAGTCAGTCAGTGAGTCTGTAGTCCAACACTCCACCACCCTTCCAGTCAGTCAGTGAGTCTGCAGTCCAACACTCCACCATCATTCCAGTCAGTCAGTGAGTCTGCTGTCCAACACTGCACCATCCTTCCAGTCAGTCAGTGAGTCTGTAGTCCAACACTGCACCATCCTTCCAGTCAGTCAGTGAGTCTGTAGTCCAACACTCCACCATCCTTCCAGTCAGTCAGTGAGTCTGCAGTCCAACACTCCACCATCCTTCCAGTCAGTCAGTGAGTCTGCTGTCCAACACTGCACCATCCTTCCAGTCAGTCAGTGAGTCTGTAGTCCAACACTCCACCATCCTTCCAGTCAGTCAGTGAGTCTGTAGTCCAACACTGCACCATCCTTCCAGTCAGTCAGTGAGTCTGCTGTCCAACACTGCACCATCCTTCCAGTCAGTCAGTGAGTCTGTAGTCCAACACTCCACCATCCTTCCAGTCAGTCAGTGAGTCTGTAGTCCAACACTGCACCATCCTTCCAGTCAGTCAGTGAGTCTGCTGTCCAACACTGCACCATCCTTCCAGTCAGTCAGTGAGTCTGTAGTCCAACACTCCACCATCCTTCCAGTCAGTCAGTGAGTCTGTAGTCCAACACTGCACCATCCTTCCAGTCAGTCAGTGAGTCTGCTGTCCAACTCTGCACCATCCTTCCAGTCAGTCAGTGAGTCTGCAGTCCAACACTCCACCATCCTTCCAGTCAGTCAGTGAGTCTGCAGTCCAACACTGCACCATCCTTCAGACACCACAGCTGCTGTTCATATGGCTGTTGTCTTTGTCATGTTTGGGAACCTCTATGTAGAACCTCTCTTCTTTCTGTCTCTCTTTCCATTTTTCTTCATTTCTTACTCTCTCTGGATCCGTATTTCTGTATTTGTACAATGTTATAAACAAACTGATTGATTGGTTGATTAACTGAACGATTGCCTGACTGATTGACTAGCTGTTTGTTTGACTGGCTGGCTGACTGACGCATTGACTGGCTGGCTAACTGACTGACTGGCTGGCTGACTGACTAATTGCCTGTTTATTGGACTGGCTGGCTGGCTGAATAATTGATTGGTAGCCTCAAGGTTAGAGTGTTGGGCCAGTAACCAAAAGGTTGCTGGTTCCAATCCCGGAGCTGATAATGTAAAAAAAAATGGTCCCTGTGCCCTTGAGCAAGGCACTTAACCCCAATGTCTCTAGGGGCTCTTGACAATGGTGATCACACTCCCTGTGGCTGTCTTAGGGGGAGTTGGGATATGCAAGAAACACTTTTGTGAGACAGGACAAATATAAACCCCCCCCCAAATGATTATTATGTTTGTTTGACTGACTGATTGTGTCCCTCAGGTTGAGGCTGCCCGTGGGGTATCATGGCAGGGCTTCTTCCATAGTGGTGTCTGGGACCCCCATACGCAGACCCTCTGGACAGATGAGACCCGACCAATGTAATGAAACACAACGCCTAGTCTGAAAATCAAAGCAGACTCTGAATTCAAAGAGAAATACACACACACACACACACACACACACACACAAAACCTCTCAGACCAGTGTCACTTTGTTTTTGTGTCCCTCACTAACGGTCTTCCTCTTCCATTGTGTTCTCTCTTAGCTAAGCCTCCTGTGTTTGGCCAGTCCAAGCAGCTGGACATTGAGCTGGAGATGGTCAGTATACACTTTATATAGCTACACTTTATTACAACCAAGGAGATGGTTCATATCAATGGCATCACAAAACAATGATCTGTCTCTCTCTCTTTCTCTGCCTTTTATCTAATTTCTCTCTCTCTCGCTGGCTCTCTCTCTGGCTGTTTCTCTTTCTCTCTCTATGTCTCTCTCTCACTGGCTCTCTTTCTCTCTGTCTCTCTCTCTCGCTGGCTCGCTTTCTCTCTCTATGTCTCTCTCTCTCTCGCTGGTTCTTTCTCTATGTCTCTCTCTCGCTGGCTCTTTTTTTCTCTCTCAGGCATTCTTTGTAGGTGGAGGTAATCGTCTTGGTGAGCCCATTCCCATAGAGAGAGCCCACCAACACATCTTTGGCATGGTGCTAATGAATGACTGGAGTGGTAAGGCCTCACACACACTTATACACACACTCACTCGCAGACTCATGCACACGCACACACACACATGAGTACACACACAGTCACTAACAACTACACACACACACTCACACGCTTACTCACTCATGAGAACACTCACAAGTCACGATAACACACACACACTTACTCACTTATTTACACACTCATATGTGCATGCACACACACCTACACAGCCCACCTCACTTTAAGACATAAATTAATAAGCACCATACCGTATTTCTTTATTTTCAAAAGAATGTATCTATCGACTATAACAGCCAATAGTAGAATCATTAGCCAAAAATGATATATCAGTAAATGAAAAATCCTAACGTCAATAACACTAATTGAAAAACATCCACTTTCCATAATAACACTAACTTAAGTTCCTTAATTTAGTTCTGCATTTCATATTTAGTCACTGGGATCAGGGTAAGTTCCTTCATTTAGTTCCTCATTATACATGTTGATGTAAACATTTCATATTTAGTCACTGGGATCAGGGTAAGTTACTCAGGAAAACATGACAGGTTATTGATTATTGATGAGGCAGAAGGATCTCAGGAGGAGGAGTGGTTTCGACTGTAGCCTTGAGATTTCAAGATCATCTTCTCTCCATCTCTCTCTTTCTGTCGCGATCTGTCTCTCTCTCTCTTTCTCTCTCAAGAGAACATCCTTGGTCATCCCTACTGCCTCTGATCTGGCAGACTCAATAAACACAAATGCTTTGTTTGTAAATGATGTCTGAGTGATGGAGTGTGCCCCTGGCTATCCGTAAATTTAAAAAACAAGTGTGCCGTCTTATTTGCTAAATATAAGGAATTTGAAATTATTTTGACTTTTTATACTTAAGGATATTTAAACCCAAATGCTTTTAGTCTTTTACTCAAGTAGTATAATGCTGGGTGACTTTCACTTTTAATTTTCTATTAAGGTATCTTTACTGTACGGAATAGAGTGCTATTTGGAACGCAGCCTACTAGGCTTCACCTTATTGTTAGTTTGCCAGATCCCATATCGACTCCAATGCTTCCCACAGTCGTGTCAAGTTGGTTGGATGTCCTTTGGGTGGTGAACCATTCTTGATACACACAGGAAACTGTTAAGTGTGAAAAACCCAGCAGCGTTGCAGTTCTTGACACAAACCAGTGCGCCTGGCACCTACTACCATACCCTGTTCAAATGCACTTAAATCTTTTGTCTTTCCCATTCACCCTCTGAATGGCACACATACACACGGTCTCAATTGTCTCAAGGCTTAACAATCCTTATTTAACCTGTCTCCTCCCCTTCATCTACACCGATTGAAGTGGATTTAACAAGTGACATCAATAAGGGATCTTAGCTTTCACCTGGTCAGTCTGTCATGGAAAAGGCAGGTGTTCATAATGTTTTGTCCACTCAGTGTATAGAACTCTAAGGGCTTTGGTCAAAGGGAATGCACTATATAGGGAATAGGGTGCCATTTGGGGCGTATTTTCCACCCCTGCGGCTCAGGCTCCCAGATGTAAGGGAGTCTGAGCCAGGTTCCACCTGGGTTAATATGTAGAGTAGAGGGGTATTGATAGTTGAAATAGATTTTCCTGCTGACTACAGTACATGATCATTTATCACATCCCTCAACACAATATTTCATAGAATAGTTCCTGGATTGTCAATAGTCAAAAAGACCAGTAGTTCAGTTGAACATCCCACAACTTCACCTACACAATACCAATGTTTTGAAGCTATGCACAGGGACTGTTAGTACAGGTACTTTAGCTGTGTTGGTCTACGATCATCCAATCAACATAGGATGGACTCATCACTGGGCAGGTTACATAGTATTCAAACCTACCTGTGATCTGTGTGTCCACTGAGGAATATTCAGTAAATACCAGTTCAACATCTAATGGTAAAATAAAGGGTAACCACTCTTCTTCCTGTGTGTGTTCCAGCCAGGGATATCCAGGCGTGGGAGTACGTTCCTCTGGGTCCGTTTCTGGGGAAGAACTTTGGGACAACCATCTCACCCTGGGTGGTTCCTATGGAGGCCCTGCTGCCCTTCGCTGAGCCCAACACTGTCCAGGTGAAGAACACAAACAGTATAGTAGTGTAATATAGTATAGACCTGGTGGTCCTGCTGCCCTATAGTATGCGGGTGGTCTGGATGTATTTTACATTACATTATGGGTGGTTTGGATGTATTTTACATTACATTATGTGTGGTCTGGATGTATTTTACATTACATTATGTGTGGTCTGGATGTATTTTACATTACATTATGCTGTGGATGGTCAGGATGTATTTTACATTATACTGCGGGTGGTCTGGATGTATTTTACATTATACTGCGGGTGGTCTGGATGTATTTTACATTATACTGCGGGTGGTCTGGATGTATTTTACATTATGCTGCGGGTGGTCAGGATGTATTTTACATTATACTGCGGGTGGTCTGGATGTATTTTACATTATACTGTGGGTGGTCTGGATGTATTTTACATTACATTATACTGCGGGTGGTCTGGATGTATTTTACATTATACTGCGGGTGGTCTGGATGTATTTTACATTACATTATACTGTGGGTGGTCTGGATGTATTTTACATTACATTAACACTTACATTTTCACCATTCAGGTAAGCTTTTAGTAATGAGAGCCAGTATCCACACTGTGTTAGAAAAAAAGGTGCCATCTAGAATCTAAAAGGGTTATTCAGCTGTCCTCATAGGAGAACCCTTTGAAGAACCTGTTTGGTTCCAGGTAGAACCCTTTTGGGCTCAATTTTCTACATGGAACCCAAAAGGGTTCAACCTGAAACCAAAAAAGGTTCAACATGGAACCAAAAAGGGTTCTCCTATGGGGACAGCTGAAGAACCCTTTTTTCTAAGAGTGTTGTGGCTCTTCATGCTCTTCTATTTCCACTTTCTGTTTCAGGATCCAAAGCCCCTCCCTTATCTATGCCATGACAATGCCTTCACCTTCAACATTAACTTATTTGTGTCAGTGAAAGGTATGTTGGGTTTTACACAAACACACACAACACACACGTATGTGCACAGACACACAGTAAAAAGGAATTGTTAGTGAATGAGTGCCTTGCCTTGGTAATTAAGCACACACACACACACAAAAGAGGTAATGATTTACCATTAAGAGCTTTGTATTCTTTACGACCAAGACTGTTCATTCTCTCTGTTCTGACTTTCCCTCTCCTGACCCTCTCTCTCCTGACCCTCTCTCTCCTGACCCTCTCTCTCTTGACTCTCTCTCTCTTGACTCTCTCCTGACTCACTCTCCACTGACTTGCTCTCTCCACTGATTCTCTGACTTGCTCTCTCCACTGACTCACTCTCTCCACTTACTCTTTCTCTCCACTAACTTTCTCTCCACTGACTCTCTGTCCTTACTATCTCTCCTGAATCTCCACTGACTCTCTGTCCTGACTGTCCACTGACTCTCTCCTGACTCTCCTGACACTCTACTGACTCTGTCCTGACTCTCTGTCTTGACTCTCCACTGACTCGCTGGCTTGACTATCTCTCCTGACTCTCCACTGACTCTCTCTCCCGACTCTCCACTGACTCTCTCCTGGTTCTCTGTCCTGACTCTCTGTCCTGTCTGTCTCTCCTGACTCTCCACAGACTCTCTCCCCTGACTCTCCACAGACTCTCTCCCCTGACTCTCCACAGACTCTCTTTCCCCTGACTCTCCACAGACTCTCTCTCCTGACTCTCCACAGACTCTCTCTCCTGACTCTCCACAGACTCTCTCTCCTGACTCTCCACAGACTCTCTCTCCTGACTCTCCACAGACTCTCTCTCCTGACTCTCCACAGACTCTCTCTCTCCACTGATTCTCTGACTCGCTCTCTCCACTTACTCTCTCTCCACTTACACTCTCTCTCCACTAACTTTCTCTCCACTGACTCTCTGTCCGACTGTCCACTGACTCTCTCCTGACACTCTACTGACTCTGTCCTGACTCTCTGTCTTGACTCTCCACTGACTCGCTGGCTTGACTATCTCTCCTGACTCTCCACTGACTCTGTCCTGACTCTCTGTCTTGACTCTCCACTGACTCGCTGGCTTGACTATCTCTCCTGACTCTCCACAGACTCTCTCTCCTGACTCTTCACAGACTCTCTCTCATGACTCTCCACAGACTCTCTCTCCTGACTCTCCACAGACTCTCTCTCCTGACTCTCTGTCTTGACACTCTACTGACTCTGTCCTGACTCTCTGTCTTGACTCTCCACTGACTCGCTGGCTTGACTATCTCTTCTGACTCTCCACTGACTCTCTGTCCTGATTCTCTGTCCTGACTCTCTCTCCAGTGACCTCTGTCCCTACTCTCTAATGACTCTCCAGTGACTCTCTGTCCTGACTCTCTCTCCTGTCTATCTCCACTGAATCTCCGTCCTGACTCCCTCTCATGACTCTCCACTGACTCTCTCCACTGCTCTTCCTATGTATTCTGAGGTATTATTGAGGGGGTATATCAGGTGTTGATATCCTGTCTCAATCAACTGTTGTGTGTTGTTTTTTTTCAGGAGAGGCAATGAAGAAAGCAGCCACTATATGCAAGTCCAACTTCAAGGTAAGCAGTTGGTGAAGTAGACTTTGGATAGTTTACTACAGTTGCATCAATGTGCAGAGTTGTGGACTCGAGTCACATGACTTGGTCTCGAGTCTGACTCGAGTCACATATTTGATCACTTCAGATTCGACAGAAAATAAATTAACTTTAGGCTTGACTTCGACTTGGAGCCTCAAGACTTGGGACCCAAGTTTGACTTGAGACTGATGACTTGAAATAATTTGTCTCTCATTTTGTGGCACATTACTCTCCACGTAGCCAGAGAGCAACAGATTGGCTAGTGAAACACACACTTGGCCCTCTGATTGGACCAGAAAACGGTCAAATAATACAGGTCTGGTGAGGTAGAGCAGTGTTTATTTGTGGGGTCGTGAGCAATGTTCCCTAAATTTTTCTGGCACTGAGATAATTTAAGTTCTGATAAGCACAAACTTGAACGTTGTGAAAATTCTGTGCAACTTCCAGTGCATGTTTACTGTGAACACTGAGGCTGTATCTGCTTTAAGATATTTTTAACAGTGACCAAGTAGGCTACACTGGCTATTTGATCATAATGGAGGCCTACCAGAGTGGAGAAAATGCATCCCATAACATTTTAACATGGAAGTAGCTGTTCTATCATTCAGCCTACAGTAACAGCCAATGTGTGGGGTTCTTGTAGTCCATAAAAAAATGCAGGGCTTGACATTAACGTGTTTATCCACTTGTCCTTCAGACAAGGACGTGACTGAAAATGTTGTTGTGTTTGATGCAAGAAACCGCTTTACAAAATCAAATTAATTATTATTCCCATACCATTATTACAGAGAATCAGGCAAATGATGCTACCCTCTGCCTATTGGCTACTTAGTTTATTTAAGCCTGTCTCAAAATACAACACTGCCCCTTTAAGACAAAATATATATATGTTAATCTGTCTTGCTTTTCAAACATGTCTAAAAATGTACATGTTTTGTGTTCTTGTAGGAAGCAATCAATCATCTATTGCTGATGACAAATGATCTAGAACTGGGCTAATAGCTCACTAAATAGCAAAGAATATGAACACGTGACTACATGAAGATCTTGCTTTGATCTCAAAACAAGCACATCTACTCATGACCACAGCTGTAAACACAGTCCAGTTCAAAGTTAATGGCATTGATCCATATGTGGCAATGGTGATTTTGCATACAGGCCTACTGCAGCTCTGATTGGTTATGCTGCCGGTCTGTGTAGAGTAGGGCTGAGTCGTTGCAATAGAATCCTACTGTGATGCGTTCTGCCTACAACATCATCTCTAGCATGGTTAGTTTTGTTTCAGTATGTTGCATTGACAGTGGCTAATGTGTTGATTCCATCACAATCGCCACAGGAAAGGGAAACGTTGATAGTGTTAACTAACAGGGAAAAGTCTAGAAAGTGGAGGGAATCTCGTGTCTGATATTTCTTCTGTGAGCTGCACTGCATTCACACACTACTGCACGCCCCCGAAAGTTTAGAGAATGTTTGTTGTGAGTATGAAACTGAATTTTTAAAACAGATTTTAATTGGCTACATACACATACATTTAATATTTCTACCGTTGTCTATTTGATCTGGTTTCAGGCATAGGCCCACGGTATTACACCAAATGATTGTCTAAAAAACATCTCATCTGTGCTTCAGAACCATCAAGTTGCACGTCTTGACTGTTGACCAATGAACAGTGATCTGCATTAGCTCACAAAGGCTCATATCCAGATTAGTCTTCAGAAAGCGTTTCATTTTCTCCGGTTTTGCCTGGTCAAAACAGAGTAAGACTGCATTTATATTATCCATATAAAGTGAACCACGTATCTACAGTTTAGCAATCTACTACGGACACATCTTTTCCAGAACAACAACGCTAGGCTACGTGGCGATTTCATGAATCATTTTCAAATTTCAGATAATCCTAGTTTGGGTGGTAACTGGCTATATGTCTGAAGATAGCTGTAACATCACACAACCTTGAATATTATGGGATGGAGAAGTAGAACTAACATATTCTGGTGAATTTATTAGCATATGTGTGAGGAAGAAAGGGTCTTCCCAGTTGGCAATGAGCTGCAGGCAGGCGGCCCTCCAGAGTTACAGGCAAGGTGCAGACAGGCGGCCCTTCAGAGTGACAGGCAAGGTGCAGGCAGGCGGCCCTCCAGAGTGACAGGCAAGGTGCAGGCAGGCGGCCCTCCAGAGTGACAGGCAAGGTGCAGACAGGCGGCCCTTCAGAGTGACAGGCAAGGTGCAGACAGGCGGCCCTTCAGAGTGACAGGCGGCCCTCCAGAGTGACAGGCAAGGTGCAGACAGGCGGCCCTTCAGAGTGACAGGCGGCCCTCCAGAGTGACAGGCAAGGTGCAGGCAGGCGGCCCTCCAGAGTGACAGGCAAGGTGCAGGCAGGCGGCCCTCCAGAGTGACAGGCAAGGTGCAGGCAGGCGGCCCTTCAGAGTGACAGGCAAGGTGCAGGCAGGCGGCCCTCCAGAGTGACAGGCAAGGTGCAGGCAGGCGGCCCTCCAGAGTGACAGACAAGGTGCCTCCACTGCATACAGGCCTATTATCCTGGTGTCTCTGGACACCAGAGGAGTTAGAAGATATCCCAAGTTGATATTGGCTGCTAACATGAATGACTTTCATCTAAAAATGCAGGTGTAAAACGCAGTTTATTTCTGTGTCTTGCACTTTGAAAAATGAATCGCTGTTTATGGCTGTAATGACAGGCTACATTTGCGCAGCGTGCGGGAGGGTCGCAAGCTTTGAACCATATTAAAATGAATTTTTACTTAATAAAAATATTTAGTTTGATAAAATAATGAAAAGGGCTATCTGGTAGACTCAATCAATAGACAAAATATTGTAGTTGAACAAGTCAATGTGTGTGTATATATATATATATATATATATACACACATTTTACTTGACTTGAACAAACTTGACTCAACATGCACTTAGAATGCAGAGACGAACTGTTCTACTCCAGACTTGCTTGGGGCAATTCCATTTCAATTCCAGTCAATTCAGTAAGTACACGAAAATTCCAATTATTTTCAATGAGGAACATTTGGAATATGGTTTACTTTCTGAATTGGAATGCAGCTCTTATGGAATGCAGGACTGGCCCAGGGGTTTTGACGAGCTGTAGATGAGATACATTAGCGAGCGATACATCATGGTCACTACTGTGATGCCTCTGACATGACAAATATTAACAACTTAAGAAAATAGTGACCTATCCCTATAGATAATTTGTAATCAGCAATAGATGATTGATTGCTTCCTTCATTGAGATACATTAGTGTTTACTGCATTAAAGGGATAGGTCACTCAATTTTCTTAAGTTGTTAATATTTGTCATGTCAGAGGCAGTTAAGAGTGCAGGAGTGACAGCATCTACGATGACCCTTACATGTCTTTGCCAGAGGCTCCACAGGCTAACGGTTAGCATTGACCATTGAGTTTCAATGTTTCAACGCAGCATCCTCCAATGTAAATGCCCATGAAATAAAAGACTTAGCGTAGATACTGTCACACTACTGGTCTCTAGACCACTTCTAAGGTAAGATACACATTACAAAACATAACGGTAATATTACGATCATATATTACTAAATATGATGATTTATAAAAATTGGGTGGACTACCCCTTTAATCAGAAGATGATAGGAATAAATCCTGTGTGATTTAAATCTCATTAGCCCTCTCTCTCTCTAGCCTCCTTATGGCAGCTGTCATATCTGCTGTTGTAGGCAAGTACTCAGTACTCACACATAGACTATGGTTATGTCCCAAATCCCTACATAGTGCACTACTTTTGACCATCAGGGGAGCCCTGCGGGACCTGTTCAACAGTAGTGCACTATGAAGAGAATAGAGTGCCATTTGGGATGTAACCAATATATTGGTGAGGTGAGTGAGTGGAGTCCATCAGCTTCTCTGATGAGAACGTCTCTTAGTCCAATGGCTTTGACTGATGAGGTACAGGATGTCTTTCTGACTGATTCACTGTCTCTTTTTTACCTGTCTTTCTGTGTGTGTTACAGTTATGTTGTATTAGTGGTATGTACAGGATACACATGGTATACACCGTCCAATGAAATGCTTACTTGCAGGTTGCTTCTCGACAATGCAACAACAATAACCAATAATAAAATATAAGACTACAAACATAAAGTAAATGGCTCAGTGGAATAGAAATAAGCATTTTAGCATAAGTATAATACAGGAAGGCACATATTCTAGTACAATATTTACACATGTATTGGGGAAGGGGGGGATTGGGGGGCAAGTGTTTAAATTGTGCAGCATTGTATTCACATGGTGTGTGTGTGTTGGTGTGTGTCACTCACTTCTCTCTTTCCCTCTCACTTCTCTCCATCTCTCTCTTTGTCTCTCCAGTATATGTACTGGACTATGAAGCAACAGTTAGCCCATCACACAGTCAACGGCTGTAACGTCAGACCTGGAGACCTGCTGGCCTCAGGAACCATCAGTGGACCGGTGAGTGTGTGTGTGCATGCATATACACTACCGTTCAAAAGTTTGAGGTCACTTAGAAATGTCCTTGTTTTCCATGAAAGCATACATGAAATGAGTTGTCATTCTAGGTGTCAATTTGTTGAGGTAATCTGAAGAGATTTCACCCCATGCTTCCTGAAGCACCTCCCACATATTGGATTGGCTTGATGGGCACTTCTTACGTACCATACGGTCAAGCTGCTCCAACAACAGCTCAATAGGGTTGGGATCTGGTGACTGTGCTGGCCACTCCATTATAGACACAATACCAGCTGACTGCTTCTTCCCTAAATAGTTATTGCATCATTTGGAGCTGTGCTTTGGGTCATTGTCCTGTTGTAGGAGGAAATTGGGGCGGCAGGGTAGCCTAGTGGTTAGAGCATTAGACTAGTAACCGAAAGGTTGCAAGTTCGAATCCCCGAGCTGACAAGGTACAAATCTGTCGTTCTGCCCCTGAACAGGCAGTTAACCCACTGTTCCATTGAAAATAAGAATGTGCTCTTAACTGGCTTGTCTAGTTAAATAAAGGTAAAAAAAAGTGTTTTTGTCTCCAATGAAGCGCCGTCCACAGGGTATGGCATGGAGCTGCAAAATGGAATGATAGCCTTCCTTCTTCAAGATCCCTTTTACCCTGTACAAATCTCCCACTTTACCACCACCAAAGCACCCCCAGACCATCACATTGCCTCCACCATCCTTGACAGATAGCGTCAAGCACTCCTCCAGCATCTTCTCATTGTTTCTGCATCTCATGAATGTTCCTCTTTGTGATCTGAACACCTCAAACTTAGATTTGTCTGTCCAGTGTCTGTGTTGCCGATCTTAATCTTTTCTTTTTATTGGCCAGTCTGAGATATGGCTTTTTATTTGCAACTCTGCCTAGAAGGCCAGCATCCCGGAGTCGCCTCTTCACTGTTGACATTGAGACTGGTTCTGTGAAGGGAGTAGTACACAGCGTTGTACGAGATCTTCAGTTTCTTGATAATTTCTCGCATGGAATAGCCTTCATTTCTCAGAACAAGAATAGACTGACGAGTTTCAGAAGAAACGTCTTTGTTTCTGGCCATTTTGATCCTGTAATCGAACCCACAAATGCTGATGCTGCAGATACTCAACTAGTCTAAAGGCCAGTTTTCAGCTGTGCTAACAATTGCAAAAGGGTTTTCTAATGATCAATTACCTTTTAAAATGATAAACTTGGATTAGCTAACACAACATGCCATTGGAACACAGGAGTGATGGTTGCTGATAATCGGCCTCTGTACGCCTATGTAGATATTCCATACAAAAAACTGCTGTTTCCAGCTACAATAGTCATTTACCACATTCACAATGTCTACACTGTATTTCTGATCAATGTGATGTTATTTTAATGGATTTTTCTTTTTTTTTTACTATTGAACGGTAGTTTATGTGTTATTCTGTGTGTGTCTGGGAGCATTTTCTATCTGAATTAGTGTTTACATGTGTTCACATTTTACTGTGTATGTTCTGATGAGTTGTTGTTGTTTATTCAGTATTGACTGTCTCTCTCTCCTGACCCACTCACTCTCTCTCTCTTTGCCTGCCTGTCTCTGCCTGCCTGTCTGTCTCTCTCTCTCTCTGTCTCTGTGTGTAGGATCCAGACAGTTTTGGTTCTATGTTGGAGTTGTCGTGGAAGGGTTCTAAGACCGTGGACCTGGGAGGAGGAGAGACAAGAACCTTCCTAAAGGATGGAGACGAGGTCACTCTTACAGGTGGGTGGAACCCTATTATACACACTGATACAGACAGAACCTCTACAGAAACCATGATACAACCTTACTGAGCTCACTACAAACACTGTTACAGACAGAACCTCTACAGAAACCATGATACAACCTTACTGAGCTCACTACAAACACTGTTACAGACAGAACCTCTACAGAAACCATGATACAACCTTACTGAGCTCACTACAAACACTGTTACAGACAGAACCTCTACAGAAACTATGATACAACCTTACTGAGCTCACTACAAACACTGTTACAGACAGAACCACTACAGAAATCAAGAGACAACATT
The DNA here is from genome assembly GCF_045791955.1 of Oncorhynchus clarkii lewisi. Classification (NCBI taxonomy): domain Eukaryota; kingdom Metazoa; phylum Chordata; class Actinopteri; order Salmoniformes; family Salmonidae; genus Oncorhynchus; species Oncorhynchus clarkii. The sequence continues at coordinate 81,949,546 of NC_092152.1, read as the reverse complement.
ACTGAGCTCTCTACACTGTTACAGACAGAACCACTACAGAAATGAAGAGACAACTCTGTTGTTGTTTAGATGTACATTTTGGTCATTTAGCTGACAGTCAGTGCATTCAACGATTAAACTGTATTTCTCAGTTGGTAGAGCATGGCACTTCTATTGCCAGGATTCAGGGTTTGATTCCCGGGACCACCCATATATACAATACTGTATATGCACAGTGGCTTTGCATAAAAGTGTCTGCTAAATGGCATACATTATTATTATATGAACTTACGTTAGCTAGGTTAGACAACCACATATCACTGTAAGTAGAACATCCCTCTATAAAGCAGCCATCAGCTACATCAGTCCTAGTCAGAAAAGAGGAAGTGTTTGGGAAGGCAGGTGGAATATGGTGGTAGTTTTTCTTCCTTCTAATATTGGTATTTTAAATAAATTCTTCAACTTGATTGATCTTACATGTCTTAATGGAACCAATGGGATATTCTCAGAAGTGCAAACCCCTCCCATCAGGAACTTCAATCCTATTTGAACCTCGGTCTGTCACCTATTTGTTAGTGACCACAACTTCTATTAGCCACCGTTCACACAGACACACACACACACGTTCCGACGCTCCTGTTGGTCTGTGTTGTCCTTAATTTATTTTTCCCTCTCTCACTCGTCTCTCTCTCTCTCTCTCCCCCCCCCCCCCCCCCCCCCCCCCCCCCCCCCCTCTCTAGGTTACTGTGAGGGGAGTGGGTATAGGGTGGGTTTCGGACCGTGTGCGGGGACCATTCTACCAGCCCTGTAACCCTGAGAATCAGCCACCCTCAATGTCTCTTCCATCCTGAGGGGAGTAATGTTGTTACTGAAGTCCTTTAAAAGGGAAAATCTGGGATTTAAATACAACAGATCAGTTGGATGAATGTACGTACCAATCCAGGATTTACCCTTTAAATGTTCATTTTAATTCTTGTTTATCATTCTAAAGTAATGTTGCCAGAAGCAGTGTTATATTCCATAATGTTGTAACTATGTGGTTTGGGACCTGACATCTAAAAACTATAAATGTTTAAACCCTCCTGTGACGTTTTGTTTTCATCCTATTGATTTACTGAGTGACGTCTTTATGGTGTAAAATACTGTAGGTCAAATCTGTATAAAAGTACCATGAAAGGCATTACAATCTGAAAGTATCATTTAATTTGACACTTTTCTTGAACAATGTGCGTTATGAAAAGGGGATGATTTAACTAGAGTTTAATAAACTGAGCGATTCATAAATAGTGGTCTTTTTATTTTGCACATTGCTGAAGTGGCATATTAAAACACAGATTCTATTGCACAGATTTGAATATTGTTGCACCATGAAAATATTGCCCACTGTCTAGTACCCCTTACCTCACGAGTCAGGCCTGGTGTTCTCTTTTAGGTAATATCTGTAATGAATATTATTTTACTATGTTATTGGCATATCTAATCAATAAAGCTGTCATGTGTTTATGAATTAATTTATTTGGAATGAAAGCTTATTTTGTTGACAGGGGGAATGGAAGCTTGTTTTGTTGACAGGGGGAATGGAAGCTTGTTTTGTTGACAGGGGGAATGGAAGCTTGTTTTGTTGACAGGGGGAATGGAAGCTTGTTTTGTTGACAGGGGGAATGGAAGCTTGTTTTGTTGACAGGGGGAATGGAAGCTTGTTTTGTTGACAGGGGGAATGGAAGCTTGTTTTGTTGACAGGGGGAATGGAAGCTTGTTTTGTTGACAGGGGGAATGGAAGCTTGTTTTGTTGACAGGGGGAATGGAAGCTTGTTTTGTTGACAGGGGGGAATGGAAGCTTGTTTTGTTCCTTTGACTTTTCAAAAATAGCTAGGGCTTTACAATGATGATAAAAATTGGGAGACATTTTGGGGTTAAAGGGGTTGAAATGTTTCTAGAAGTGACACATGGTTGAATGAGAGACATGTCAAAATGCTGAATGTTAGCACTTTAGCAAGCCTTTATATTTAACAAAACTCTGATTTATTGAACTCTCCATGGCTATGTTTACACAACCACCTGAAGAACCCACTTCTGTTTTCTCTCCATATCCAATCTTTTTTTCTGACTGTTCACACTCCGTTTTACATCTGACCAATATATCAGATTTGCACGTTCAGGATGTAACCGCTGTAGTAGCACACAGATACAATGCTCATTTCCTGTCACTGTTCCTTCACATTTTGACCGTGGTTGTCATGGTAATGGCAGGTCATGTACAAATACTTCAGAGCAAAACAAATCTGATTTTTGAGCTTCCAGACTGAGGTCACATGTGGAGCCGAATTGTTTCAGGATTGAGATCCAAATAATTGGCAAAAGATAGAGGGGAGAGGAATCAGCTAACTTCCTACATTTCAACACATGGTGCAGAGACATTTTGCAGTTTTATAATGCTATTCTATACATTTTGTCATGAGGCTAAAATAAAATGTTGCAGTTTTAAAGCTAATTTCCTGCAATTTTACACTTTTTGCTCTCACACGCTATCTAGGGGCCCCCGACCTCCAAGTCTGTCCGTCCCTGTTTGTGTGTGTCAGATATGGACATTTCTGTATATTTTGTGCCGCAGTGCACTTTACGACACCAGGCAAGTTTCACAATGAACAATACTTTATTTGGAAAAGGGTAGGCAGCACTAATTGTGAATCATTTCAGAATGATAAATGGCATTTACTTTTTATTAGTCATTAGTCTCCAAGACAAATACAATTCTGCCTTTTTTCTTCCTTCAGGATATTTAATGGTTGGCTCCCGAGTGGCGCAGCTGTCTAAGGAACTGCATCTCAGCGCAAGAGGTGTCACTATAGTACCTGGTTAGAATCCAGGCTCTATCACATTCAACCCTGATTGGGAGTCCTATAGGGCGGTGCATAATTGGCCCAGTGTTGTTTGTGTTTGGCCGGAGTAGGCTGTCAGTGTAAATAAGAATTTGTTCTTTACTGACTTAACTCTTTAAATAAAGCATACAATAATTGATAAGACACTGGAGTATGCAGACCTGGGGAATTTAATTGGCACCCTATTCCCTACATAGTGCGCTATGGACTCTGGTTAAAAGTAGTGCACTATGTAGGGAATAGGGTGCTATTTGGAGGTATACGATATTGACGTTTGTTTATATGTAAAATAGCAAGACCGGATTTTATTTCAAAATGTGTAATGGAGACATAGGCTTTGCAGCCTTTTGATGTATCATTGGGTGTTCAATACAAAATAACAGTTAATTCAACTTGATCTTATATTCAGAAGCTATGTTTTACGTTGTGGCCCAAGCTTGAAGTGGAAATGTAGGCTTGTATATTTGACTGGGGAAAAGTAGCACTAAAAAAATGTTTAGAACGAGCGGTGTGCATATTGTAAAAAAAAGAAGAAGACTTTTCATGGCCCTGAACATGATCAAACAGATTCATTCCCCAATAAAGCTGTTCTATCAAAAAACTGTTTCGGTGTTTAAAATTCATACAACATTCACCTTAGTTTAATACTCATGCCAGTCTTAAACTGGAGAGAAATTGTGTCAGATATCTCTCCCTTCCACCTTGATAAACAAGTTCCTGAGAGAAGTTACGGTATACTTGATATTGTTTAAATGAATGTCGTAGTTAACATGAATCAATCCATTAATCGATTAGGCTACATGTTACTGTCTGTAATAAAGGTATTATTGTGCAGTAATGATGAACAAACACTACATGCAATACAACACAGAGACACTGTAAAGACATTCCAATAATAAACAGACCTCATACACATGATCACATGATTCTCCTTCTGGGTAAGATACTGGATATCAGCTGATACAGCACAGATATAGAGAACATTCTGAAATTAATGAATAGTCATGATTAGAAATTACAGATTACATAACACATATAACTACCAGATTATGTTTGTTAATGAGCAGCATGCCAAACCAGCCTATAAAAAGTATAAATGCAGATCTAGACTAATAATGGCCAGGTATTTGTTCTTGTCAACAGTCTCCACAAACTGATCCTTTGTTGAGGGGAAGGAAATATTGACTGACCATAATCATTCATACGTTTTGTTTCTGCCCTCAAATGTGCTCTGGCAGTCATATTTTCATTGTGAATTGAGCTGAATTGACAAAGCTGCATCAGTGTCCCAAAAATGTATCAGGTCTCAGAATCTGAAGAAAGGTTAATTTCCTCTGACACTGTTGCATCAACGTTGGCAAGTTTAGACTGTGAGGCAGTGTTACTCCACCTCCTTTTGACACAAATGAAAATGCTGAATAGAATAACAACCAGCAGCATCACCAGTAGAGCTGAGAGGGTGGATAGGTAAACTCTCTCTGCCCCAGACTCCCAACTGACATCCAGCTTGTTGTCCAGACTGAGGTGAGAGGCAGTACAGGTGTAGTTATGTCTCTTCTTTAGCTCCTCAGTACTGACCTCCAGACGCTTCCTCAACTGGTAGGTCCCGTCTCCACTAGGCAGAACCTCCCCTCCTGTCAGATCCTGTTCTCCCACTGGCTGGCCGTCTCTCAGCAGGGTCAGGTTGATGTGGCGAGGGTAGAAACCAAACGCCAGGCAGCTCACCTGAAACCCTCCAGAAACCTCTTTCTTTATCAACCTGAGTCTGGGAGGAACTTTACGCATCACAACGTTCTTCTCTCTCTTCAGGATTTTTTTCAGTGATTTTATACAAATAGGAAGGTAAACATTCTCATAAAGTGTTCTTTCATATGCTTGCCTCATCCCATCCCATCCTAGTAGTAGTTTCCCAGCATCGTACGTAAAATGTGTCATGTTGTAATATAATGTTCGATCTGTATAAATGGCATTGAACACATCCTTAAACATGACCAAGGCTGGTTCTCCATTGTCCAACATCTCACAGCCAGTTAATTTTTGCTGAATTTGAACACCTTCCGTGAGATTAAAGTGGTGCTTTAGTTCAACTGATCTGTCTTTCATGCTCTGGTATATTACTCCAAATATATAAGCTCCGTCCTGAGCTTCATCGTCCTTGTTTTTGTCTGTGATACGTTGTCCCCTGTTGACAGACTGTTTGTCATTGGAGTCATAGTAAGCCACTTGAACATCGTCCAACATTAACACAACCGTAAACTCAGGGAAAGGCGTCTCTCCGGTGATGTATGTTGCAAGTGCCCACAGAGAATGTGATCCTGATCCTGGGAGAGAAGTGAAATTATACACAATTGTGGACATTTGACATTTTATAAGATAAAATGGAAACATAGATTGTTTTACCTGAGCATAACCCACTAATTAGCCTAATCTGTTATTTTTTATTTTGTTGTCATGGAGGACTGATTGGGCTCATTGCTTCTCGTTGAGAAAGAAAAACGAGATGGTAATTTTCCATTAAGAAAATAAAAGCCCCACTGGTGGTCTTCTTAAATTAAACTAGTTTATGACGTTTGGAGCATAATACCACAGGGGAGTTTAGAAGGGAGGAACTCAAACGTTCATTCCAAAGGTTGGGATCCGCAGCTGTTGTTGGAGCGCATTTTCACTGGCTGTCTACTGGGGCATATTCTCACATTTCAGTTGACTGCATTCAGTTGTGCAACTGACTAGGGCTGCGTTTCAAACTCATAAAAGACACCCTCGTCCACTTGCCTTATGCCCTTTCGGGAATCCCCGCAGCCATATTTGTCGTCGGTCCAAACGATTAGCCAAGCAAGGGACGTTTGCAACATAAGCCCCTCAGCCCTCGTTTTTAATGGAGTTTGCGAGTGTACAATTATGTTCACTTTGAAGCCTTTATAAACCCCATAATTCAATTCACAATGTTTGTACATCTGCTAAGAAAAGTCAGCAAAAACGTAAAACCTCAACGTCAATATGGAGTCAACATACAAATGTAAGTAAAAACAAATGTAAATAAGTCAGAAATTGTGCTACTAATGCACATGACGGCACAAACACATCTCCTAAAAGTAATGATGTTTTTGTTCGGTCAGCTTTTGGAAATTGGAGAAATAACGTTAGTTAGCTAATTAATTTGATAGCGATCATACATTAGGCATAATAATAATTATATAATTAATAATTATATAGTAAATTTAAGTACTAAAATCATAATTGACTGTAGTGCATATAAAGCACCCACAAGCTACATGTGGCTGAAAACACAACGTGGGATGAACGAGTGACGAATTTCCGAGCAAGGGAGGGAATGATTTTTAAATGGACTTGCCCGGAAATCCGTCACTCGTTCATCCCGGGATGATTGCCCCTTGCCCTGCAAGTGTATACCCGTCAGAAGTCATGATACGTCATCAGAAGTGTCCACTTAATTTGAGGGCACAGGGGATAGGCCGTGTCTTTCAAGTGTTTGGAATGCAGCCAAGAAGAAATAGAGAGCAGCAGTGTGATTCGCATCATCAATGCGCCATTTAGCCTAGATATCAATATAGTCGGCACACTACTCCCCAACCCTGTAAACAGTTATGGACATTTTACATTGTCTGACATAATAAATCATTAAATGAGTAAGCGACAAAGTTAAACCCTTACCTGCGTTGACAATGGTGTAAAATGAAAAAACAAACAAAAAGACAGACAGTTTGTCCATGATTTTGATAGTGTAGCCTCGCATAGCAAAAAGTGAGTCTGTCAGATTTTCCTTTCCACTTAGCCGATTGCGTAGCAAGAATTGAGTCTGTCAGACTTTCTCTTTCACTTAGCCAACTGCCAATGGCGACCCGTCATTCAGGGCAGGTGGGGCAGAGCAATAGGCTTGCCTGTTTTGCATGTTCTTTTGGCATTAATGTCCCATATCAGTGTCACATATCAGTTTGCAAACAATGTAAAAAATATATATATTTTAAATATAGAAATACAGGCTTGCCTGTATAAATATACATAACAAATTCTTATTTACAATGACGGCCTAGGAACAGTGGGTTAACTGCCTTGTTCAGTGGCAGAACGACAGATTTTTACCTTGTCAGCTCGGGGATTCGATCTTGCAACCTTTCAGTTACTAGTCCAACGTTCTAACCACTAGGGTACATCACAGAGCATTGCGCTCAGTGTTCTGTCACTCATGGGGATACTACGTCACCGAAAAGTCTTAAGGGTAGACCTCGAAAACTTTAGCCCCTTGGATGCTACCATAGAGTTACATTAGATGTGCCCATCCAAGAAGGCTCAAGGTCATTGGCCACAGATAAAATTACGTCAAATCACGTTATATCTACAGTAGCTTTGATTGGACTGATCATGTCAACATCATACTTTCAAAATCTTAGCTAGTAGTCATGAATCAAGTCGACAATCTACTGGCAAATCCTTTTTAATCCTTGTCATATGAAGAGAATTAATGAAGAGAAATTATAGATAAAGCGTATCGGTGCTCATTGGCCATTGTACATAAACATTACACAAGTTTGAAATCACTAATTCAACCATGAGTGGTTTGGAAGAAATCAGTGACAGTGGATGTGTGGTCCCAAATCTGGGATTAAGTTCTTTCCCAATTTTAAAATGATAAACATTCAACATTGGCCATGCTGTCAAAACAACTGTTAACTCGGAACTGCGAAAACCTGACTTCAGTGAGTTCAAGACAACTGGGAAGTCAGGAATAAATGAGCTAAGACTGTGAAAATACGTTTTGAACGGTCATCCAACTCGGAATTGTAAATCTGGCCTCTTTCTAGAGCTACGACCTGAAGATCAATGACGTCATCATGATTCAACATAGTTTTTTTCAGAGTTCCCAGTTGTCTTGAAAGCATCATCAATCCAGAGAATGTCGGACTTTGATGACAACATTTGCTCACGAAGGGCCGCCGCGCCACCTTCCTGTTCAAGTGAGAACAGCAAAACAAGGTGAGTCCAAAAATGCATGTTATGGTGCTGCATAAATGATGTAATATGGCAGGGATATATGTATACTGTCGCTAAGAAAGTAATACTAAGTGTATGTTGTGTAGTAAGATGTTAGTAGGCCATGTGCCTCACCCTAATCATTTGGTCTATTTATCCCTCTTAATTTTGCCTACTGTTCTGACTTGGTGGTGCACATCTAGCCTATAACCTGTTTTAGAGAAATGTAATCATTGAATATTGTAAAAGCTTTCATTGTCTGCTTATTTATCATACGGTTCTGACTTGGTGTAGAGGGAAAACACTGTAAGAACCGCCCATGTTCTGAATTCTGTCGCTGTACATTTCAAAAGTGCTGAACAAATAGTTATATTGATCACGTCCGTCCTAGCTCGCTCATTAATGTCCTAATCACTATTACGGATTGCCTCTTATCCGCTTATGCCATAGTTTGTACATCTCAATACTCATTAGAAACCATATTTGTTTAAACAAGTCAGCCGTATCAGCCATGTTTTTTAAAATCCAGTAAATGAGGCTGAATGAACTGCTTTGCTGCCGGATAAGACTCCGCTGATGGCCAGGTGTAGCAATGGTAAGATGTTGAGACAGCTTCATGGAGGCCCTAACTGTTTGTGGGCACCGTTTGTCACCGTTATAGTTTAATTCATGTATTGTTAAGTGTTGTGTTGTGTAGTGGCATTGCTGGCATGCATCCCACTTATTATTAGTTTTGCCCCATCAAGATTTACATGCTAAAATCGCCACTGCCAACTGCAGAGCAAGAAGTGAGTCTGAAAGACTTTCCCTTTCACTTAGCCAACTGAGTAGCATATTTTTTGTAGAGCTTGCATGCTTGTTGTCAAAGATATTTATAACTAACCCATGATTGTTCATTTGTGTCTTCTTCTTCTTCTATGGTATATTGATGATCACAATTGAATGTGCATTCTGCCACCTACAATACAGGATGAAAACAGGATTCCCAAAAAAACTGAACTACCAAAAAACTACCCAAAAATAAATAAACTAAACAACTTTTCTGTTAATATAACTATATGAAACAGATCTGATCCCTACACAGGCTCAAGGGGTACCTGGGAGGGCGGGTCTTCCGGCTCCAGTACCCCTTGTAAGTGCCAAAAACTTTTCTGCCTCAGCCACAATAATGTAAATTTTCTTCAACTTCTTTGAGACTTGTGCTGTACAGTATATAACTGTGGCAATGAACGCCACAAAGTCCACCTTTTAACACAAAGAGTATCTTTTGTCTGACAGCAAACATTTACTACAGGCTGTATTCTATCCAATACCATATCTTCACTAGCATCTGACAGTGAATCTCAACACAGGAGATTTGGTTGACCAAACTTTTGCCACCCCTACTACCTCCTTCACCTTTACAGGGCACTCCAGGAACTCAGGATCATGATCCCCACCACAATAGCAACACCGTCGTCCTTCTACACACCGTTCTTCTATATACTCTGTTCGTCTGCACACACTTGAAACACGGCAAAATCCTTTAAAGTCCTTACACTGCAGTGGTTTGGGGACGAAAGCTCTTACGGTGTATCTTACATAACCAAGCTTCACATGGGTAGGGATGTGCTGTTTATCAACAAACAACAGTACCGACTTTCTTCTTTTTCTCCATTCACCCATTGGGTCAGACGCCGGGCACCAACCACACCAGGAATTCTCTTCATGTATTCAACCTGAACATCCGTCGTCACCGCTGAGATGACTCCTTTGACGGGTGCTCTATTCCCAAGTTCAAAACAAAACTTCTGTTGTCTGGATTCTTTTGAGACCCACTGCAATCTTCCTCTGCTCATCAGAAATACAATTTAACAAAATAAGACCACTCCTGGTCACTCTGACAGACTCCACATTTCCAAGCGCATACTTCACCATTTTTGACACCTCTAATGGGTTTCCCACATATGAATCCTTGCTCAATAAACGCATCCCAACAAGCGATTCATTATAATTTACACACACATCCTCCACTACAATTTTAGACCATTTTCTTTTTGCTCCAGTTTTCGATACTACTGTAGTCCATTCAGAACATTCCTCTTCACCAAATTTACTCCACACGTTGCCTAAATCATACTCTACATCCACTTCCCCCATCTTTCCTCCTACGATCGTTCATCTGTGTTGTTTACAGTGGGAGCAAATGGAGCATACTGGGCAGAACAAGCAAAGCCAAGCACGAGCTAGCGAGATCCTATTGGCACGTTGTAGCATGTGTTTGCATATTTCCGTGAGGGAAGGTCTCCTCCGTGAAGTGCGCATGTGCACAAGCTCAATTCGACCTTGCACTCCTAAACACATTTTTCTGAAACTTTGTCAAAGCGTCAAGTCTATAAAATTTAATGCACTGTGTTTGTAACATATTCTAGTTTGGGGAACATACAAATTTATTGAGATCAGATGTTTTATTGATGAGGAAATGTGCAGAATGTCAGCCCAGTTTCACCTAGTTCCATCCTCTCTCACTACCTGCAACTTTCTTATTTTGTATGTAACTTTCTGACAGGCTAGACGCTGTGTTGCATATTGCTGCCTTTCACAGGTTTTGGTGTGGATTGCACATTTTGGTCACAAAAAAGAAATAAAAAATACAAGGAAAAGGGAAATAGGAAAATATTGAATTGCACCACCATCTAACCTGCAGTTATACAGTGTCCCCAAAACACCACCCCATCCCACAACTTTGGCCCTAAACGATCCTACACCAGGCCATCGGCCTGTTATGATGTAACCCATTCTCTCAACTTCCTGTAGATCTCTGCACTGATATCTCTCACATCCAAATACTTCTCTGCTGCTGTAACTACCACATCTATCTGCTGTGACTTCCACTCCATCATTACAGTGCAGATGATCCCTATAGCTATAAACTCAAGAAATCCAATCTTACTGAAACTCATTCTCTCAGGATCTCTCTCTTCAGGCCTACTCACAGGGAATCACCCAGTCAACTCACTCACCCTTGGTCTATCCTCTGCTCTCTTCACTGCCTCAGCATAGGACACATTCTGTCCCACTCAAACTCTGGCAATCTCAACCTGTCTCTCTCACTTCAGGTCCTCAGCTGCATGAGCACCCCCACAGTTGACACACAGATTGTTCTCTTTCGCAACTGTCCACTCCCTCTGCCAATGCCCTCCTGGACATTTCTCACAGCGTGGTGATCTCCCTTCTACACACTGCTGCAACACGTCCTTGACACGAAAAACATCAGTGGATTATAAACATAGGTCCTCACAGAATAGAAAATATAACCTAACCTGACCTTATAAGGTAAAAACGCTGTGTCAAAGCTCAGCCCCACTTCTCAAAACTTTCACTGAATCGACCATTCCCAGTTTGTCCTTTAACCAGCGCGACACAACGTATGGGTCGGCCAAAAGTATTACTCCTACCGGTCCAAAATCATGTCTGGTAGAATTCTCAGGACAAACGTTGGAACTCTCCAATACACCTGCCGCCGCAGGTAGGTCCCCTTGATCCTGGGCTGGCTCAAGGAGAGCATGAAGACCAATAAGTCATATTTGTTGGTGTGTATTAGGAAGACTGTTACGAATCCCTTTTGGCCCGACAGTCTAGGGGGGATGGTAATGAGACCGGTAACATAACTCATGCAAATTCTAATTGTGACAAAGTAAAAGTGTGAACGAAATAACCAGGACAACTGAAATCTACCGTCAAACTCAGGGTTTATTAATAAACACACGGTAATGGGGGGAGCAGGAAAAGGGGCTGAGCTGGACCCAAGGAAAGAAACAATAAGTATTCAAAAACACCCCTAAGCTAGACTAGCCTACTTTAACAACAGCTAACTAACTAACCAAAAATACAGTGGGTGGTCCGCCCAGTTCTAACTAGTGTATTTAACAAAGTCTACCTACGGGTAGTGTATGCCCATGGGCGACTTGTCTTGGTTCCCCCTTTTCCCACCAGCAAACAAACAAACACCATAACCAAAAACAATACTCACAGGTGATGACAAAGTGCTATGGAGGTGCTCAAACAACAGAGAGGTCAATAAACAAAGAGAGAGTGAAACAGAGAGACCTACAGACATGGCATTTACAGAGAGATTGAGCTCTAGAGCAAACAACTGACAGAGTTTTTAAACCAAGGGAAAGGAACTGTGATAGGGTAGGAAACAGGAGGAGGTGTATCTTCTGATAGATGATTGTATTGGTGACTGATTGGGGAGTGATGATTTTCACCTGTGAGGGGAGAAGGAGAGGAAAGAAACACACACACAGGATACACACACAGGATACTTGTATCCGTAACAAAGACGAAGGTATGTAAATCAAGAGGCAGGAGATGAATCTCTGATCTTAACGGTACCATTCTTTCCCTTTCTTGTCATAGCGCGTCCTTCCGGTCTCCGACCCACAGCTGGACTTGCTCTCACTACCATATTTGGTGCTGAGAAAACTTTCTTCTTCTTCTATGGTATTATGGCTGTCTGCAAACAAACGTTAGAAGTGAATCTTCTTCTTTGAGGTTTTATGGCAGACTACAACCTACTGCTCTATTGCCGACACCTACTGTACGGGGTGGGGAAACAAACATGTTCCATTGTGGGAAAGTTAGGGGAAAACACAGACATCATACAAAATAAAATTAAAAATAAAAACATCCCACTTCAGTCACAATTCAAATCACATCCCTACACCGGCTCGGGGGCCTTCATCGACAGGATTCCTTGTAGTGCCTCTGTGGAAAGTCCATGAGTCCCAAAAAACTTTCAGCCGCACACAACGGTGCCTATTTTCTCAGATTCCCTCTCTGTTTGCGCTGTGCAGTTGATAACCAATGCAATAAACACTACCATGTCCACCTTCTTTACATGCAACAGGTCAGGACCCCTCTGTTGACAAGAAACATTCTCTGGTGTCTCTTCTCCTACTACCATTACTTCTTCAACTTCACTCCTTTCTTCCACTCTTCTCACCACCTCAGTATAGGAGACATGCTGGACAGCCCTTATTCTCACCACCTCAGGACAGGAGACATGCTGGACAGCCCTTATTCTCACCACCTCAGGATAGGAGACATGCTGGACAACCCTTATTCTCACCACCTCAGGATAGGAGACATGCTGGACAGCCCTTATTCTCACCACCTCAGGACAGGAGACATGCTGGACAGCCCTTATTCTCACCACCTCAGGATAGGAGACATGCTGGACAGCCCTTATTCTCCCCACCTCAGGACAGGAGACATGCTGGACAGCCCTTATTCTCACCACCTCAGGACAGGAGACATGCTGGACAGCCCTCATTCTCACCACCTCAGGATAGGAGACATGCTGGACAGCCCTTATTCTCACCACCTCAGGACAGGAGACATGCTGGACAGCCCTTATTCTCACCACCTCAGGATAAGAGACATGCTGGACAGCCCTTATTCTCCCCACCTCAGGACAGGAGACATGCTGGACAGCCCTTATTCTCACCACCTCAGGACAGGAGACATGCTGGACAGCCCTTATTCTCACCACCTCAGGATAGGAGACATGCTGGACAGCCCTTATTCTCACCACCTCAGGATAGGAGATATGCTGGACAGCCCTTATTCTCCCCACCTCAGGACAGGAGACATGCTGGACAGCCCTTATTCTCACCACCTCAGGATAGGAGACATGCTGGACAGCCCTTATTCTCACCACCTCAGGACAGGAGACATGCTGGACAGCCCTTATTCTCACCACCTCAGGACAGGAGACATGCTGGACAGCCCTTATTCTCACCACCTCAGGACAGGAGACATGCTGGACAGCCCTCATTCTCACCACCTCAGGACAGGAGACATGCTGGACAGCCCTTATTCTTGCCACCTCCGTCTCCTTCATCCTATCAGGACACTTCAGGAATTCAGGCTCATGTTCACCACCACAATTGCAGCATTTAGACTCAGCTGGCATACGGTACTCCTCCCATCTACATACACTTGACACATGGCCAAATCATTTGCATTTATTACACTGCACAGGTTTAGGCATGAAGGCTCTCACACGGTATCTTGTAAAACCCAAATACACCAGAGAAGGGAGAGACTTCTCCTTATATACTTCCATTAATTTGTTCAACTGGTACCGGGGAACCTACAGACAAATCTTGTGAGGCCTGTGGGCGTCCTTGAGCCAAACAACAGACATGTACATATTAGTGTGTAGTCCAAACGGTTTGGACGCTACAGACAGAAGTTGGCAGATCGGCTGTAGCGACTTCAGATGAGGGGGACAGACCTCATGGCTTGGTTTTTGCTCTGACATGCACTGTCAACTGAGGGACCTTATAGAGACAGGTGTGTGCCTTTCCAAATCATCTCTAATCAATTGAATTTACCACAGGTGGACTCCAACCAAGTTGTGGAAACATCTCAAGGATGATCAATGGAAACAGGATGCACCTGGCCTCAATTTTGAGTCTCATAGCAAAGGGTCTGAATACATATGTAAATAAGGTATTTCTGTTTTTTTAATTTTTTTATCCAGTTGCACAAATGTCTAAAAACCTGTTTTTGCTTTGTCATTATCGAGTATTGTGTGTAGATGAATGAGGAAAAAAATGTATTTAATCCATTTAGAGTAAGGCACCAGATTACCTTTGTTAATGCTCAGGATGCCAAACCAGCATGTATAATAAACTTAGGAAAAAAAGAAACGTCCCTTTTTCAGGACCCTGTCTTTCAAAGATAATTCGTAAAATCCAAATAACTTCACAGATCTTCATTGTAAAGGGTTTAAACAGTTTCCCATGCTTGTTCAATGTACCATAAACAATTAATGAACAAGCACCTGTGGAACGGTCGTTAAGACACTAACAGCTTACAGACGGTAGGCAATTAAGATCACAGTTATGAACTTAGGACGCTAAGGAGGCATTTCTACTGACTCTGAAAACCACCCAAAGAAAGATGCCCAGGATCCCTGCTCCTCTGAGTGAACGTGCCTTAGGCATGTTGCAAGGAGGCATGAGGACTGCAGATGTAGACAGGGCAATAAATTGCAATGTCCGTACTGTGAGATGCCAAAGACAGCGCTACATGGAGACAGGATGGACAGCTGATCGTCCTCGCAGTGGCACACGTGTAACAACACCTGCACAGGATCGGTACATCAGAACATCACACCTGCGGGACAGGTACAGGATGGCAACAACAACTGCCCGAGTTACACCAGGAACGCACAATCCCTCCATCAGTGCTCAGACTGTCGCAATAGGCTGAGATAGGCTGGACTGGAGGCTTGTAGGCCTGTTGTAAGGCAGGTCCTCACCAGACATCACTGGCAACAACGTTGCCTATGGGCACAATCCCACCGTCGCTGGACCAGACAGGACTGGCAGAAAGTGCTCTTCACTGACTAGTCGCGGTTTTGTCTCATCAGGGGTGATGGTCGGATTCGCGTTTATCATCGAAGGAATGAGCGTTACGACGAGGCCTGTACTCTGGAGCGGGATTGATTTGGAGGTGGAGGGTCCGTCATGGTCTGGGGCGGTGTATCACAGCATCATCGGACTGAGCTTGTTGTCATTGCAGGCAATCTCAACGCTGTGCGTTACAGGGAAGACATCCTCCTCCCTCATGTGGTACCCTTCCTGTAGGCTCATCCTGACATGACCCTCCAGCATGACAATGCCACCAGCCATACTGCTCATTCTGTGCGTGATATCCTGCAAGACAGGAATGTCAGTGTTCTGCCATGGCCAGCGAAGAGCCCGGATCTCAATCCCATTGAGCACATCTGGGACCTGTTGGATCAGAGAGTGAGGGCTAGGGCCATTCCCCTCAGAAATGTCCTGGAACTTGCAGGTGCCTTGGTGGAAGAGTGGGGTAACATCTCACAGCAAGAACTGGCAAATCTGGTGCAGTCCATGAGGAGGAGATGCACTGCAGTACTTAATGCAGCTGGTGGCCACACCAGATACTGACTGTTACTTTTGATTTTGACCCCCCCCTTGTTCAGGGACATTTTATTCCATTTATGTTGGTCACATGTCTGTGGAACTTTTTCAGTTTATGTTTCAGTTGTTGAATCTTATGTTCATACAATAATGTACGCATGTTAAGTTTGCTGAAAATAAACGCAGTTGACAGTGAGAGGACGTTTATTTTTTTGCTGATTTATATAAATGCAGATTTGGACGAATGCCCAGATATTTATAGTTGTCAACAGTCTCCACAAACTGAACCTTTATAGTAATTTGTTGAGGGGCAGGGAAATCGACCGACAATAACAAAATCTTTTGCACATTTTGTGTCAGCAATACAGATGTAGGATCTTCATTTGATCACCCTGTTTCAGGTGAAGGATTGAGGTTAAAAAGTATTCTAAAAGTTGTATTTTCCACTTTGAAATTTCAGACTTCCTTGACGAAAACTGTATCAACCCCTTCAAAAGTAATCCACATAATAAGTATCATTTGCTGTTGCTGCAGCATTGTTTTCCTGCTGTAGCAAACTGGCTCAAATTAAGATCCTTCATCTGTAATACTGCAATAACAATAATAATAATAGTGTGGGCAGTCATTTTATTGGTCTGAGAATCTGAAGACTTGTTCATTTCTTCTGACACTTTTGCATCAAAGTTGGCAAATTGTGACAATGTCTACGAGGCAGTGCATCTCCACCTCCTTTTGACACAAAGGAAAATGCCAAATAGCATAACAATCAGCACCATCACCAGTAGAGCTGAGAGGGTGGATAGGTGTAACCTCTCCCTAACATAAAACAGTTTAATTGTTTATGATGCATACAACATTCACCTTAGATTAATCCTCATGCCAGTCTTAAACTGGAGTGAAATAGAGGGTCAGATTTCTTCCTTCCAGAGTGATAAACAAGTTCCTGAGAGAAGTTAAGGTATATAATTAACATGAATTAATGACATAGTTAACATGAATCAATGCAGTAATACATTCGGCTATATTTTATTGTCTATAATAAAGGTATTATTGTACAGCCTGGGGGTAACATACACTACATACAATACCACAAAGAGACACTGTAAAGTTTTTCCAATAATAAACAGACCTCATACACATGATCACATGATTCTCCTTCTGGTTAAGATACTGGATATCAGCTAATACAGAACTTATATAGAGTGCATTGTGAAATTAATGAATAGTCATGATTAGAAATGACAAATGACATAATGAATTAACTACCATATTAAATTAATGCCCCAATATTTGTTTTTGTCAACAGTCTCCCCAAACTGATCCTTTACAGTCCTTTGTTGAGGGGAAGGGAAGACTGACTGACAATAGCAGAATAATTCACACTTGCCCTCATAGGTGCACTGGCAGTCATATTTTGATTGTGAATTGAGCTGAACTGACAAAGCTACATCAGTGTCCCAACATTTTATTAGGTCTCAGAATCTGAAGAAAGGTTCATTTCCTCTCACGCTTTTGCATCAATGTTGACAAGTTTCAGATGGGAGGCAGTGCACCTCCACCTCCTTTTGACACAAATGAAAATAGATAGAATAAGAATCAGCATCATCACCAGTAGAACTGAGAGGGTGGATAGGTGAACTCTCTCTGCCCCAGACTCCCAACTGACATCCAGCTTGTTGTCCAGACTGAGGTGAGAGGCAGTACAGGTGTAGTTGTGTCTCTTCTTTAGCTCCTCAGTACTGACCTCCAGACTCTTCCTCAGCTGGTAGTTCCCATCTCCACTAGGCAGCACCTCCCCCCCTGTCAGCTCCTGTTCTCCCACTGGCTGGCCGTCTCTCAGCAGGGTCAGGTTGATGTGGCGAGGATAGAAACCAAACGCCAGGCAGCTCACCTGAAACCCTCCAGAAACCTCTTTCTTTATCAACCTGAGTCTGGGAGGAACTTTACTCATCACAACGTTCTTCTCTCTCTTCAGGATTGTCTTCAGTGTTCTGATGCAAATGGGAAGTAAATAGTTCTATAAATATTCTCAAATAGTGCTTTTTCATATGCTTGCCTCATCCCATAATATCCTAGAAGTAGTGTCCCAGAATCGTATATAAAATGTGTCATGCTGTTATATATCGCATGATCTACAAAAATGCCATTAAAAGTCTCCTTAAACATGATCAGGGCTGGTTCACCATTGTCCAACATCTCACATCCAGACATTCTTTGCTGAACCTGAACACCTTCCGTGAGATTCAAGTGGTGCTTTAGGTGAAAGGATCTCTCTTTCATGCTCTGGTATATAATTCCAAATACATAACCTCCGTCCTGAGCTAGGTCATCATGTATTTTGTCTGAGGTGTTATGTCCCTTGTAGATGAAGTGTTTCATGTTGGAGTCATAGTAAGCCACTTGAACGTCATCCAACATCACCACAACCGTAAACTCAGGGAAAGGCGTCTCTCCACTTATATATGTTGCAAGTGCCCACAGAGAATGTGATCCTGAACCTGGAGAGGAGTTATATTATACAGTTATGGACATTTTACATTTTATAACATAACAAACCATTAAATGAGTTTGATAGTAAGTAAGTAGTCAAATCTACCTGCATTGCCAATGGTGAAAAACGAAATAAAAAACAAGACAGACAGTTTTCCCATTTGAGTGTTCACTATTTTCCAATAGCCTCGCGTAGCAGGTTTCTAGCTTTCAAGTGAGTCTGACAGACTTTTCCTTTCGCTTAGCAAAATAAGGTAAGGTACTTTAAAGTTGTTGAACGAGTCAAACAAGTATAGGTCAAACAAGTGGAGGAGGGAATTCAAACCGATATGCACTGAGAATGGAATGAGGAAGAGACTGTACAAGCAGAGGGAGTGTTGTTGCCGTGGCAAATATCAGCAGTGCACATACTGTGTTGTGTTGAGGTGTGCATAGTGCAAATGCACAATGGTGCAGATCAGTATTTGAGGTCATTGATGACAAGGTGCAGTAATCAGCCCAATGCAAAGTC
>NC_092152.1:81796858-81930655 GCF_045791955.1 Oncorhynchus clarkii lewisi | reverse complement strand
AACAACAGCAAAGGACCTTGTGAAGATGCTGGAGGAAACAGGTACAAAAGTATCTATATCCACAGTAAAACAAGTCTTATATCAACATAACCTGAAAGGCCACTCAGCAAGGAAGAAGCCACTGCTCCAAAACCGCCGTAAAAAAGCCAGACTACGGTTTGCAGCTGCACATGGGGACAAAGATCATACTTTTTGGAGAAATGTCCTCTGGTCTGATGAAACAAAAATAGAACTGTTTGGCCATGTTATGTTTGGAGGAAAAAGGGGGATGCTTGCAAGCCGAAGAACACCATCCCAACCGTGAATCACTGGGATGACAGTATCATGTTGTGGGGGTGCTTTGCTGCAGGAGGGACTGGTGC
Source organism: Oncorhynchus clarkii lewisi (assembly GCF_045791955.1). Lineage (NCBI taxonomy): Eukaryota > Metazoa > Chordata > Actinopteri > Salmoniformes > Salmonidae > Oncorhynchus > Oncorhynchus clarkii. The sequence continues at coordinate 81,930,293 of NC_092152.1, read as the reverse complement.
ACTTCACAAAATGGATGGCTCATGAGGAAGGAAAATTCTGTGGATATATTGAAGCAACATCACAAGACATCAGTCTTAAGCAAAGTGGCTTAAGGACAACAAAGTCAAGGTATTGGAGTGGCCATCACAAAGCCCTTACCTCAATCCCATAGAAATTTTGAGGGCAGAACGAATAAGCGTGTGCGAGCAAGGAGGCCTACAAACCTGACTCAGTTACACAAGCTCTGTCAGGAGGAATGGGACAAAATTCACCCAACTTATTGGGTGAAGCTTGTGGAAGGCTACCCGAAACGTTTGACCCAAGTTAAACAATTTAAAGGCAATGCTACCAAATACTAGTTGAGTGTATGTCAACTTCTGACCCACTGGGAGATGGATGAAGGAAATGAAAGCTGAAATAAATCATTCTCTGTCATGCCCTGACCGTAGAGAGCCTTTTTATGTCTCTATTTGGTTTGGTCATGGTGTGGGGTGGGCATTCTATGTTCTGTTTTCTATGATTTTGTATTTCTATGTTTTGGCCGGGTATGGTTCTTAATCAGGGACAGCTGTCTATCGTTGTCTCTGATTGGGAATCAGCCTTTTCCCCTTTTATAATTTGTGGGAAGTTGTCTTTGTTAGGGATACCATAGCCCTTGTTAGGGGTACCATAGCCCTTGTTAGGGGTACCACAGCCCTTGTTAGGGGGACCAAAGCCCTTGTTAGGGGTACCATAGCCCTTGTTAGGGGTACCACAGCCCTTGTTAGGGGGACCAAAGCCCTTGTTAGGGGTACCATAGCCCTTGTTAGGGGTACCACAGCCCTTGTTAGGGGTACCACAGCCCTTGTTAGGGGGACCAAAGCCCTTGTTAGGGGTACCATAGCCCTTGTTAGGGGTACCATATCCCTTGAAAGCTTCACGGTTGTTTAGTTGTTTCCTGTTTTTGTTGGCGACATTCTAAATAAAAGTTAAAAGTTATATGTACGCTCACAACGCTGCACCTTGGTCTTCCTTGAACGACGGCCGTGACATTCTCTCTACTATTATTCTGACATTTCACATTCTTAAAATAAAGTGGTGATCCTAACTGACCGAAGACAGGAAATTTTTAATTTTTTAGGATTAAATGTCAGGAATTGTGAAAAACTGAGTTTAAATGTATTTAAATAATAATAATCAAAGTAGTTGTCGAGGGTGCAGCAAGTCAGCGCCTCAGGAGTAAATGTCAGTTGGCTTTTCATTGTCGATCATTAAGAGTATCTCTTCCACTCCTGCTGTCTCTAGAGAGTTGAAAACAGCAGGTCTGGGACAGGTAGTATGTCCGGTGAACAGATCAGGGTTCCATAGCCACAGGCAGAATAGTTGAAACTGGAGCAGCAGCACGGCCAGGTGGACTGGAGACAGCAAGGAGTCATCATGCCAGGTAGTGTTATAAGGCATGGTCCTAGGGCTCAGGTCCTCCGAGAGAAAGAGAGAAAGAGATAATTAGAGAGAGCATACTTAAATTCCCACCGGATAAGACAGGAGAAGTACTCCAGATATAACAAACTGACCCCCGACACATAAACTACTGCAGCATAAATACTGGAGGCTGAGACAGGAGGGGTCAGGAGACACTGTGGCCCCATCCGATGATACCCCGGACAGGGCCAAACAGGCAGGATATAACCCCACCCACTTTGCCAAAGCACAGCCCCCACGCCACTAGGGGGATATCTTCAACCACCAATTTACCATCCTGAGACAAGGCCGAGTATAGCCCACAAAGATCTCCGCCACGGCACAACCCAAGGGGGGGGGGGGCGCCAACCCAGACAGGAAGATCACGTCAGTGACTCAACCCACTCAAGTGACGCACCCCTCCTAGGGACGGCATGAAAGAGCACCAGTAAGCCAGTGACTCCCTGTAATAGGGTTAGAGGCAGAGAATCCCAGTGGAGAGAGGGGAACCGGCCAGGCAGAGACAGCAAGGGCGGTTCCTGGGCCAGACTACACTCAATCACAGGACCCACTGAAGAGATGAGTCTTCAGTAAAGACTTAAAGGTTGAGAGCGAGTCTGCGTCTCTCACATGGGTAGGCAGACCATTCCATAAAAATGGAGCTCTGTTGGAGAAAGCCCTGCCTCCAGCTGTTTGCTTAGAAATGTTAGGGACAATTAGGAGGCCTGCGTCTTGTGACCGTAGCGTATGTGTAGGTATGTACGGCAGGACCAAATCAGAAAGATAGGTAGGAGCAAGCCAGTAGTCTAACCTAGAAGTAACAAAAGCATGGATTAATTTTTCTGCATCGTTTTTGGACAGAAAGTTTCTGATTTTTGCAATGTTACGTAGATGGAAACAGTGAAATAGTCTTGATATTTTCGTCAAAAGAGAGATCAGGGTCCAGAGTAACGCCGAGGTCCTTCACAGTTTTATTTGAGACGACTGTACAACCATCAAGATTAATTGTCAGATTCAACAGAAGATGTCTTTGTTTCTTGGGACCTAGAACAAGCATCTCTGTTTTGTCCGAGTTTAAAAGTAGAACGTTTGCAGCCATCCACTTCCTTATGTCTGAAACACAGGCTTCTAGCGGGGGCAATTTTAGGGCTTCACCATGTAGAGTGGAGTAGAGTGGAGTTGATTAAAGTACAGTTCAGTAGAGTGGAGTAGAGTGGAGTAGCGTACAGTCTGGAGTAGAGTTGAGTGGAGTACAGTAGCGTTGAGTAGAGTAGAGTGGAGTGGAGTGGATTAGAGTGGAGTAGAGTACAGTCTGGAGTAGAGTGGAGTGGAGTGCAGTAGAGTGAAGTATAGTACAGTCTGGAGTTGAGTAGAGTAGACTGGAGTACAGTAGAGTGGAGTGGAATACAGTAGAGTGGAGTAGAGTAGAGTAGATAGGAGAACAGTGGAGTGTAGTGGAGTAGAGTGGAGTGGAGTAAAGTGGAGTAGAGTGGAGTGGAGTGGAGTGGAGTAGAGTAGAGTAGAGTGGAGTACATTACAGTAGGGTACAGTAGGGTACAGTAGAGTACAGTACAGTAGAGTTCAGTACAGTAGAGTACAGTTCAGTACAGTACTGTTGAGTACAGTAGAGTACAGTACAGTAGAGTTAAGTACAGTAGTGTACAGTAAAGTTCAGTTCAGTACTGTAGAGTGCAGTAGAATACAGTACAGTATAATACAGTACAGTACCATATAGTACAGTACAGAAGAGTTCAGTACAGTACAGCACAGTATAGTACAGTACAGTAGAGTTCAGTATAGTACAGTAGCGCACAGTACAGTAGAGTACAGTACAATGCATTTGAGTGCAGTAAAGTAGATTTAAGTACAGTACAGTACAGTAGAGTACAGTAGAGTATAGTACAATACTATAGAGTACAGTACAGTATAGTTCAGTACAGTACAGTTGAGTACATTACAGTGGAGAACAGTACAGTAGAGTACAGTACAGTAGAGACAATACAGTAGAGTACAATACAGTAGAGTTCAGTACAGTACAGTACAGTGGAGTACAGTACAGTACAGTGGAGTACAGTACAGTAAAGGACAGTACAGTACAGTAGAGTAGAGTACAGTGGAGTACTGTACAGTAGAGTACAGTAGAGTACAGTACAGTAGAGCACAATAGTGTAGAGTACAGTACAGTAGAGTACAGTAGAGTTCAGTACAGTACAGTACAGTACAGTAAAGTTCAGTACAGTACAGTACAGTAGAGTAGAGTTCAGTACAGTAGAGTTCAGTACATTACAATAGAGTACAGTACAGTACAGTAGAGTTCAGTACAGTACAGTAGAGTTCAGTACAGTACAGTAGAGTACAGTAGAGTTCAGTACAGTAGAGTACAATACAGTACAGTAGCATACAGTACAATACAGTAGAGTACAATACAGTAGAGTTCAGTACAGTACAGTACAATAAAGTACAGTACAGTAGAATTAAGTACAGTAGAGTTCAGTACAGTACAGTAGAGTACAGTAGAGTTCAGTACAGTAGAGTACAATACAGTACAGTAGCATACAGTACAATAGAGTAGAGTACAATACAGTAGAGTTCAGTACAGTACAGTACAATAGAGTACAGTACAGTAGAATTAAGTACAGTAGAGTACAGTACAGTACATCAGAATTCAGTACAGTATAGTAGAGTACAGTACAGCAGAGTTCAGTACAGTAGAGTACAGTACAGTAGAGTACAGTACAATACAGTAGACTACAGTACAGTAGACTACAGTTCAGTACAGTACAGTACAGTACAGTACAGTAGAGTACAGTACAGTACAGTACAGTACAGTACAGTACAGTACAGTAGAGGGAGTCTGCCTCCTGCCTGGAGGGTAGGAGTACAGTAGAATACAGTACAGTAGAGTACAGTACAATACAGTAGAGTACAGTACAGTACAGTAGACTACAGTAAGAAAGAAAGAAAGAAAGAAAGAAAGACGGAGAGAGAGAAAGAAATAGAGAGAGAGCGAGAGCAAGAGGGACAGAGAGAGAGAGAAAGAAAGAAAGAAAGAGAGAGAGAGAACAGAGCCACAGGACAGCAGCACAATTAGACCCAACCAAATCATGAGAAAACTAAAAGATAATTACTTGACACATTGGAAAGAATTAACAAAAAAACTGAGCAAACTAGAATGCTATTTGGCCCAAACAGAGAGTATACTGCGACAGAATACCTGACCACTGTGACTGACCCAAAATTAAGGAAAGCTTTGACTATGTACAGACTCAGTGAGCATAGCCTTGCTATTGAGAAAGGCCACCGTAGGCAGACATGGCTCTCAAGAGAAGACAGGCTATGTGCTCACTGCACACAAAATGAGGTGAAAACTGAGCTGCACTTCCTAACCTCCTGCCCAATGTATGACCATATTAGAGAGACATATTTCCCTCAGATTACACAGATCCACAAAGAATTCAAAAACAAATCCAATTTTGATAAACTCCCATATCTACTGGGTGAAATTTCACAGTGTGCCATCACAGCAGCAAGATTTGTGACCTGTTGCCACGAGAAAGGGCAACCAGTGAAGAACAAACACCATTGTAAATACAACCCATATTTATGCTTATTTATTTTATCTTGTGTCCTTTAACCATTTGTACATTGTTAAAACACTCATATATATATATATGTATAATATGACATTTGTAATGTCTTTATTGTTTTGAAACTTCTGTATGTGTAATGTTTACTGTTAATTTTTATTGTTTATTTCACTTTGGTATGTTGTCTACCTCACTTGCTTTGGCAATGTTAACACATGTTTCCCATGCCAATAAAGCCCTTGAATTGAATTGAATTGAATTGAGAGAGAGAGAGAGAGAGAGAGAGAGAGAGAGAGAGAGGAGAGAGAGGGGGGGACAGAGAGAGAGAGAGAGAGAAAGAAAGAAAGAAAGAAAGAAAGAAAGAAAGAAAGAAAGAAAGAAAGAAAGAGAGAGAGAAGTATTGTGTTTGTGTGTGTGTGAGAGAGAGGGAGGGTAGAACGAGAGAGAGACAGACAGCAAGAGAGAGAGAGAGAGAGAGAGAGAGAGGAAAGACAGAGAGAGAGAGCAGAGGGTCAGATGAGCTCCTGCATTTTTCAGCTTGTTCTTTAAAAAAAGATAGATTTAGAGTTAGTTAAATTTGGATTTTTTTCGCCAGGAACATATACAGGATGCTACCCTCTACAACATAACCTTCACTCCAAATCAAAACTCAAAACCTACAACCTGATTTTGGACGGAATTACGGAATCACCTGGAAGGCTTACAACTACCAAAGATTATTATTCCTACGCTATACAGCAAATGTTCTGGAAAACAACAGAAACCTGAAAACACCATCCAACCTGGAACTGAGTGAGTAATGTTTTGTCTGAAGCTATATTTTACTTCCAAAAGCCAAGAAGAAAAATACATTACATGAATTTATAAGGACTGAATGCTAAGTTAAGACTGCCAAGCTTGATACAACTTCAAGTAGCACTAACGTGTCAAGTGAGAGGTGTCAAAGCCCTTTAGCCCAACAATGGCAGGAGAGTCGACCAGTCTACTCCGAACAAATGGAGAGGCCTTAGAAGCTGCCTCCCGCTGTTCAGAGGTAATTCAAATACAGTACCCTGTGTATGTAAAGAATGATAAGGAAAGAAAAGATCACAAAATGAAGCTCCTTATGGAAAGTCAAGAGACACTTTTTGCTGACTATTGTAAAAAGGGGAACATCAGCAACCTCATCTTCCACACAGACCATCCCCTGGCATGGCACAGGGCTATATTAGCACACTACCCCTCTGTTAAGAGGAGGGGTGTTAACGAGGGGTGGAAACTCAGGATACTAGACAACGACGACTCTGAGTCAGCTAATATACATCTCTATAAGTCTGGAACTGTATTGGTACAGGGCAACCCCAAACAGTTTCAGCTGGACTTTCACCTAATCAAAGAATTAGCTCAGCAGGAGAAGCTCTTCCTTGAGAAAGATACTCCCACCACGAGCGGGTCAGACCAGACCTCTTCATTATATAACCCCAAAGACGAGCAACCCCCAGTGGAAAGTCAACCTCCCAGCACAGAGTACTACCCCCTCATTGAAATGAAGGATAAAATGACCCAGCTGGAGGTAAGGCAGGTGGAGCTGCAACAGCAGGTGATTACACTCCAGTCAGCACAGACCCAGACAACAGTCCAGCACAACAACACTCCCTTAACCAGACCCGAAGTGCTGGAGGTGAAGAGAGACATATCTGCACTCCGGACTGCGGTGAGACAACTTCAACAATATAAAAAGCAAGAGCAGGAGAAGAACAGAGTGCTAGAGGAGAGGATCAGACTGCTGGAGGAGAGGATCAGACTGCTGGAGGAGGGGGTGAGGAGGATGGCGTGTGACAAAGAACAACCCACTAGAGAGGAGGCCACAGAACAGCCCTCCTCAGCTCCAGACAAAAGTCTCGACACCACAGCAGAACAGTCCACCCCAGACCCTGACCATAGCATCGACATCACAGCAGAACAGACAAATGAAGAACGTCAAGCCCAGGAGATCTCACCCCCTCTGAGCACCCCCCCTGTCAGCCACCCTGATAGCCCTCCTGACAACCCCCCCACACCCACTGAGGACATACACAAGACACAGATTGTACTCCTTATGGACTCAAATGGGAAATATATACAAGAATTGAAATTGAGAGAAAAAGAGAGACAGAGAATGAGAGAGAGAGAGACAGAGATACAGAGACTAGCGACATGTGAGACAGCACTTCTCTTCGTCACATTGAGATCCCACAGCACCAGTCTCTGTCGGCTTCCTGTAACACCATGCCTGTGTCTCTGCAGCTCCAAAACCCACTAATCTATCACACATCAGCTGCAATCAACTCCTATTCTTTATCCCATCCTGATTATGTTCAGATCAATACGTCTGATGAAACCTTGTACTCACTACCCATGATCCAGCTGACGTTCGTACAGAATACAATAAAAGCAATCACTGAGGTGAAATCTGTGTGTAATTCCTAACCTAATCTCTCTCTCTCTCTCTCTCTCTCTCTCTCTCTCTCTCTCTCTCTCTCTCTCTCTCTCTCTCTCTCTCTCTCTCTCTCTCTCTCTCTCTCTCTCTCTCTCTCTCTCTCTCTCTCTCTCTCTCTCTCTCTCTCTCTCACACACACACACCTTTAATAATGGACATGCCTCTGACGCTAGGGAGAGATAGTGGTGCATTGATTTTGTTGATGAAACTCCATCCAGGACCTCAGTCCTCTCCTGTTAGTCTTGTGTCTATGTTTGTTAAGGTGAAACTCCATCCAGGACCCCAGTCCTCTCCTGTTAGTCTTGTGTCTATGTTTGTTAAGGTGAAACTCCATCCAGGACCTCAGTCCTCTCCTGTTAGTCTTGTGTCTATGTTTGTTAAGGTGAAACTCCATCCAGGACCCCAGTCCTCTCCTGTTAGTCTTGTGTCTATGTTTGTTAAGGTGAAACTCCATCCAGGACCTCAGTCCTCTCCTGTTAGTCTTGTGTCTATGTTTGTTAAGGTGAAACTCCATCCAGGACCCCAGTCCTCTCCTGTTAGTCTTGTGTCTATGTTTGTTAAGGTGAAACTCCATCCAGGACCTCAGTCCTCTCCTGTTAGTCTTGTGTCTATGTTTGTTAAGGTGAAACTCCATCCAGGACCTCAGTCCTCTCCTGTTAGTCTTGTGTCTATGTTAATTAAGGTGAAACTCCATCCAGGACCCCAGTCCTCTCCTGTTAGTCTTGTGTCTATGTTTGTTAAGGTGAAACTCCATCCAGGACCCCAGTCCTCTCCTGTTAGTCTTGTGTCTATGTTTGTTAAGGTGAAACTCCATCCAGGACCTCAGTCCTCTCCTGTTAGTCTTGTGTCTATGTTTGTTAAGGTGAAACTCCATCCAGGACCCCAGTCCTCTCCTGTTAGTCTTGTGTCTATGTTTGTTAAGGTGAAACTCCATCCAGGACCTCAGTCCTCTCCTGTTAGTCTTGTGTCTATGTTTGTTAAGGTGAAACTCCATCCAGGACCCCAGTCCTCTCCTGTTAGTCTTGTGTCTATGTTTGTTAAGGTGAAACTCCATCCAGGACCTCAGTCCTCTCCTGTTAGTCTTGTGTCTATGTTTGTTAAGGTGAAACTCCATCCAGGACCCCAGTCCTCTCCTGTTAGTCTTGTGTCTATGTTTGTTAAGGTGAAACTCCATCCAGGACCTCAGTCCTCTCCTGTTAGTCTTGTGTCTATGTTTGTTAAGGTGAAACTCCATCCAGGACCTCAGTCCTCTCCTGTTAGTCTTGTGTCTATGTTAATTAAGGTGAAACTCCATCCAGGACCACAGTCCTCTCCTGTTAGTCTTGTGTCTATGTTTGTTAAGCTGAAACTCCATCCAGGACCCCAGTTCTCTCCTGTGTTTAGACATTGAGTGGTCTGATGAATCCACTGTGGAGAGTAAGAACAGACAGTGGGTTGGTTAGGCTGAGTGTGATATAGTACGTTAATGTGTGTGTATGAAAAGTGGCTCCAAAATGATTGAATAATGATGAGTGAGAAAGTTACAGAGGGTCAAAGATCATACCCCCAAGTTGTTCTAACCTTTCACCTTTACCAAATAACAGGGGAGGGTAGCATGTCTTGGGGGTTTGATCTATGACCCCCCGGTAACTTTCTCACTCATCATTATTCCTGATTCATTCAGGGTTATCTGTAATCATGGTAGGATCCCCATGAATGTAGAAGTGTTTAGAAACATATTCTATTCTTATTTACAATAGAAGTATCACAGTACATTATTGACCATGTATTTCTACTGGGCACAAAGTCATCTGAAACACAACCAAAACCAAAGGCAAATGAATTCAACACGTTTCTAGTCACAAGCTTGAACTAGTCCTTGCGTGCTAGGAATATGGGACCAATACTAAACTTTTTATTACTTTATTTATAAGAAGCTTTAGGGGTGTCAATCATTTTGACCCCTACCTATTTGAGAAGAAAAATAATCATATTACTTGTTAAACAAAATCTATTTTTCTGAGCAATTATATTATAATAAAATAATATAATTAAAAGCATACCATTTAGCTCAGTAATTAGAATTATTTTATACAGTCATTATTTCTCATCTTTATCAAGGGTGTTAATCATTTCAGACCCCACTGTATGTATTTCGTCATGAGTGTGTGTGTGTGTGTCTTCTGTGTATGAATTTGGTCATGTAAGTGTGTGTGTGTGTGTGTTTGTATTCTATTGTGTTCTTGCATATGAGAAATGTTTTATCTGGGAATAAATGTCAGAGATCTATTTGAGCGCCCCTCCTGGCAGTGTGTGCCCCCCCCCCCCCCCCCCCCCGGATGTGTGGCGGGTCTATACACTATTCATGGGGTGTAAAGAGGAATGGTGGGAGGAAAATGGACTCATTACTTTCAGCCAGTAACATTGGTTACCTGGCCCGTGTGTGTGTGTGTGTGTGTGTGTGTGTGTGTGTGTGTGTGTGTGTGTGTGTGTGTGTGTGTGTGTGTGTGTGTGTGTGTGTGTGTGTGTGTGTGTGTGTGTGTGTGTGTGTGTGTGTGTGTGTGTGTGTGTGTGTGTAGTAATGTCTTTGTGAGGACACACACACAGAGTTGCTTTGTGAACATACAGTATTATGTAGAGAACAATATATATTGTGTGTGTAAAAAGACAATTGTACAATTTCAATTTACTAGAATGATGTTGCTCATGTCTTCAACCCACATAGTATCACAGGTATACCTGGAGCCCTGCTACTCATCACCTCCCCAAAAAACCTTGCAGCCCGATGGACTCCTCTTTTCAGTTCACTGCAGCTAGCGACTGGAACGAGCAGAAAAAACACTAAAACTGGACTGTTTTATCTCCATCACAACATTCAAGGACTCAATCATGGACACTCCTACTGACACTTGTGGCTGCTTCAGGTGATGTATTGTTGTCTCTACCTTCTTGCCCTTTGTGCTGTTGTCTGTCCCCAACAATGTTTGTACCATGTTTGTGCTGCTACCATGTTGTGCTATTACCATGTTGTCAAGTTGTGTTGCTGCCATGTTGTTGTCATGTTGTGGTGCTACCGTGTTGTCAAGTTGTGTTGCTGCCATGTTGTTGTCATGTTGTGCTGCTACCGTGTTGTCAAGTTGTGTTGCTACCGTGTTGTTGTCATGTTGTGTTGCTACCGTGTTGTTGTCATGTTGTGTTGCTACCGTGTTGTTGTCATGTTGTGTTGCTACCGTGTTGTTGTCATGTTGTGTTGCTACCGTGTTGTTGTCATGTTGTGCTGCTACGTGTTGTTGTCATGTTGGTGTTGCTACCGTGTTGTTGTCATGTTGTGTTGCTACCGTGTTGTTGTCATGTTGTGTTGCTACCGTGTTGTTGTCATGTTGTGTTGCTACCGTGTTGTTGTCATGTTGTGTTGCTACCGTGTTGTTGTCATGTTGTGTTGCTACGTGTTGTTGTCATGTTGGTGTTGCTACCGTGTTGTTGTCATGTTGTGTTGCTACCGTGTTGTTGTCATGTTGTGTTGCTACCGTGTTGTTGTCATGTTGTGTTGCTACCGTGTTGTTGTCATGTTGTGTTGCTACCGTGTTGTTGTCATGTTGTGTTGCTACCGTGTTGTTGTCATGTTGTGTTGCTACGTGTTGTTGTCATGTTGGTGTTGCTACCGTGTTGTTGTCATGTTGTGTTGCTACCATGCTGTGTTGTCATTAGTTGCTGTCATGCTGAGTTGTTGTCTTAGGTCTCTCTTTATGTAGTGTTGCGGTGTCTCTCTTGTAGTGTTGTGGTGTCTCTCTATATGTAGTGTTGTGGTGTCTCTCTATATGTAGTGTTGTGGTGTCTCTCTATATGTAGTGTTGTGGTGTCTCTCTTGTAGTGTTGTGGTGTCTCTCTTGTAGTGTTGTGGTGTCTCTCTTGTAGTGTTGTGGTGTCTCTCTTGTAGTGTTGTGGTGTCTCTCTATATGTAGTGTTGTGGTGTCTCTCTTGTAGTGTTGTGGTGTCTCTCTTGTAGTGTTGTGGTGTCTCTCTTGTAGTGTTGTGGTGTCTCTCTTGTAGTGTTGTGGTGTCTCTCTTGTAGTGTTGTGGTGTCTCTCTTCTAGTGTTGTGGTGTCTCTCTATATGTAGTGTTGTGGTGTCTCTCTATATGTAGTGTTGTGGTGTCTCTCTTGTAGTGTTGTGGTGTCTCTCTATATGTAGTGTTGTGGTGTCTCTCTTGTAGTGTTGTGGTGTCTCTCTATATGTAGTGTTGTGGTGTCTCTCTATATGTAGTGTTGTGGTGTCTCTCTTGTAGTGTTGTGGTGTCTCTCTATATGTAGTGTTGTGGTGTCTCTCTTGTAGAGTTGTGTGTTTTGTCCTATATTTTTATTTTCAATCCCAGCCCCCGGCCTCACAGGAGGCATTTTTCCTTTTGGTAGGCCGTCACTGTAAATAAGAATTTGTTCTTAATTGACTTGCCTAGTTAAATGAAGGTTAAATCAAATATATAAATACAACTGTGACCCCCCCCCCCCCCAAACCTGACCACTCCCCACATCTGTCTGTCCTTACAGTCACCAGGTGCTGTCCCCTCCCTCTTCCTCCCTCTTCCTCCCTTCTCCCCTCCCCTCTGACCCTCTCCTTCAGACACAATTGTTCCACTAAACAATGGAGTCATTGTTACCTCAAGGTGGCTTATTATGAGGGGTGTTCAGTGGGCCCTGCAGAGGTGACCCTGCCAGTGTAAACACTCCCCCTCCACCCCCACCTCTCTCCTCCCACCTGGACAGTGAATACACTCCCCCTGCAGACCCCTCCACCCCCACCTCTCTTCTCCCACCCTGACAGTGAATACACTCCCCCTCCAGACCCCTCCACCCCACCTCTCTTCTCCCACCCTGACAGTGAATACACTCCCCCTCCACCCCACCTCTCTTCCCCACCCTGACAGTGAATACACTCCCCCTCCACCCCACCTCTCTTCTCCCACCCTGACAGTGAATACACTACCCCTCCACCCCCACCTCTCTTCTCCCACCCTGACAGTGAATACACTCCCCCTCCACCCCCACCTCTCTTCTCCCACCCTGACAGTGAATACACTCCCCCTCCAGACCCCTCCACCCCACCTCTCTTCCCCACCCTGACAGTGAATACACTCCCCCTCCACCCCCACCTCTCTTCTCCCACCCTGACAGTGAATACACTCCCCCTGCAGACCCCTCCACCCCACCTCTCTTCCCACCCTGAGGGTCAGATCATAGGGAATACAGGAGGTGGAGAACGGCCCCTGTGTTTCCCAGGCCCAGTTACACAGTAGCACAGCTGCACTGAATGGTGTGTGTGTGTGTGTGTGTGTGTGTGTGTGTGTGTGTGTGTGTGTGTGTGTGTGTGTGTGTGTGTGTGTGTGTGTGTGTGTGTGTGTGTGTGTGTGTGTGTGTGTGTGTGTGTGTGTGTGTGTGTGTGTGTGTGTGTGTCTAAGAGAGAGTGAGAGCGAGAGCGAGCGAGCGAGACAGAGAGAGAGAGAGAGAGAGAGAGAGAGAGAGAGAGAGAGAGAGAGAGAGAGAGAGAGACTAAAATCTACCAAATCCCATGCTGGGGACAGACTTCAAAACCAGGCCACCCACAGTTTCCCCTTTCTCCAAATCTCTCTCTCTCTCAATTCAATGATTTCAATTTTTCTCTCTCTCACTACCTCTCTCTACCTCCCTCTCTATGTGTCTCTCTTTTTCTCCCCAACTGACACTCAGACATACCTATAGCAAGCCATCTTAAGCCCCAGTGCAGGTGCAGGGCCTAGGAGGACTAAATGTATTACAATGGGAGCCCAGAATAAAACTGTTACAATAGAATGACTGTTGTGCATAATAGGTCAAGAGAAACTGTTAACAATGCAGGACACAGAATGGAGATTTGTCTGTTGGGCTCCGTTAGAGTGCAACTTCCAATGAACTTAAAGGGCGGCAGGTAGCCTAGCAGTTAGAGCGTTGGGTCAGTAACTGAAAGGTCGCTAGCTCGACTCCCCGAGTTGATGTGCCCTTGAGCAAGGCACTTACAGTTAATGTCGGAAGTTTACAAACACCTGAGGCAAATACATTTAAACTCAGTTTTTCACAATTCCTGACATTTAATCCTAGTAAAAATTCCCTGTCTTAGGTCGGTTAGGATCACCACTTTATTTTAAGAATGTGAAATGTCAGAATAATAGTAGAGAGAATTATTTATTTCAGTTTTTATTTATTTCATCACATTCCCAGTGGGTCAGAAGTTTACATACACTCAATTAGTATTTGGTACCATTGCCTTGAAATTGTTTAACTTGGGTCAAACGTTTCGGGTAGCCTTCCATAAGATTCCCCCAATATTAATTGGGTGAATTTTGGCCCATTCCTCCTGACAGAGCTGGTGTAACTGAGTCAGGGTTGTAGGCCTCCTTGCTCGCACACGCTTTTTCAATTGTGCCCACAAATTTTCTATAGGATTGAGGTCAGGGCTTTGGGATGGCCACTCCAATACCTTGACTATGTTGTCCTTAAGCCATTTTGCCACAACTTTGGAAGTATGCTTGGGGTCATTGTCCATTTGGAAGACCCATTTGCGACCAAGCTTTAACTTCCTGACTGATGTCTTGAGATGTTTCTTCAATATAGCCATATCATTTTCCTACCTCATGTTGCCATCTATTTTGTGAAGTGCAGCAAAGCACCCCCACAACATGATGCTGCCACCCCCGTGCTTCACGGTTGGGATGGTGTTCTTCGGCTTGCAAGCCTCTCCCTTTTTCCTCCAAACATAATGATGCTCATTATGGCCAAACAGTTCTATTTTTGTTTCATCAGACCAGAGGACATTTCTTCAAAATGTACGATCTTTGTCCCCATGTGCAGTTGCAAACCGTAGTCTGGCTTTTTTTATGGCGGTTTTGGAGCAGTGGCTTCTTCCTTGCTGAATGGCCTTTCAGGTTGTATCGATATAGGACTCGTTTTACTGTGGATATAGATACTTTTGTACCTGTTTCCTCCAGCATCTTCACAAGGTCCTTTGCTGTTGTTCTGGAATTGATTGCACTTTTCGCAACTAAGTACGTTCCTCTCTAGGAGACAGAATGCGTCTCCTTCCTGAGCGGTATGACGGCTGCGTGGTCCCATGGTGTTTATACTTGAGTACTATTGTTTGTACAGATGAACATGGTACCTTCAGGCGTTTTGAAATTGCTCCCAAGGATGAACCAGACTTGTGGAGGTCTACAATATTTTTTCTGGGGTCTTGGCTGATTTATTTTGATTTTCCCATGACGTCAAGCAAAGAAGCACTGAGTTTGAAGGTAGACCTTGAAATGCATCCACAGGTACACCTCCAATTGACTCAAATTATATCAATTAGCCTATCAGAAGCCTATACATGACATAATTTTCTGGAATTTTCCAAGCTGTTTAAAGGCACAGTCAACTTAGTGTATGTAAACTTCTGACCCACTGGTATTGTGATACAGATAATTATAAGTGAAATTGAAAAATGACTTGTGTCATGCACAAAGTAGATGTCCTAATTGACTTGCCCAAACTATAGTTTGTTAACAATAATTTTTAATGACTCCAACCTAAGTGTATGTAAACTTCCGACTTCAACTATAAATATAATAGCTCCAGGGTTGATAATGGCAGATACTGGTCATGACCCCACTCACCGAGGGTGGGGATATGCAAAAATAAACGTGTTTTAATTCATACACGCATATGAATACACATTTGAAGTAGGACAAATATAAGCACCCACCAAATGATTGACTTCTGTATATTCTACAGTGATCTTAACTCCTCCTAACCAGGGTTTCTGTGTTAACCTCTGCAGTGGTCTTAACTCCTCCTAACCAGGGTTTCTGTGTTAACCTCTGCAGTGATCTGAAACGTGAGGTGGAGTAGTTCTTACTATAATTCATATGCTTCTCATGGAATGTCTCAAAGCTACAGTTGTCTCTATCAACGTGTCCCTCTGTAACGTCTGTGTGTGGGGGTGTAGACGGAGGACCTGTCTGTCCATCGCCGCCAGTGCGTGCCAAGGTATCATCTTACAACACACTGCAGACAGTCTGTGTGTGTGCGTGTATGTGTGGAGTGTGTGTCTCTGTATGTGTGTGTGTGTGTGTGTGTGTGTGTGTGTGTGTGTGTGTGTGTGTGTGTGTGTGTGTGTGTGTGTGTGTGTGTGTGTGTGTGTGTGTGTGTGTGTGTGTGTGTGTGTGTGTGTGTGTGTGTGCGTGTGTGGAGTGTGTGTGTGACGGTGGTTGGTAGGGTAACAGAGTGACCATTGTAAAGCTGCATGAAGTTAAGAGAGGGGGGCTTTGACTTACTTCCTGGAAAGACATGTAGACTGTCTACACAGGCAGAGCCTATATACCTTAGAACAGTTGGTCTATCCCTACTCCTACTGCGCTCAGCAGCTCTTCTGTTACATTATGTCGTCCCCAGTCAGAATGAATCTGTCTTATTGTGATCGTCCCCAGTCAGAATGAATCTGTCTTATTGTGATCGTCCCCAGTCAGAATGAATCTGTCTTATTGTGATCGTCCCCAGTCAGAATGAATCTGTCTTATTGTGATCGTCCCCAGTCAGAATGAATCTGTCTTATTGTGATCGTCCCCAGTCAGAATGAATCTGTCTTATTGTGATCGTCCCCAGTCAGAATGAATCTGTCTTATTGTGATCGTCCCCAGTCAGAATGAATCTGTCTTATTGTGATCGTCCCCAGTCAGAATTAATCTGTCTTATTGTGATCGTCCCCAGTCAGAATGAATCTGTCTTATTGTGATCGTCCCCAGTCAGAATGAATCTGTCTTATTGTGATCGTCCCCAGTCAGAATGAATCTGTCTTATTGTGATCGTCCCCAGTCAGAATGAATCTGTCTTATTGTGATCGTCCCCAGTCAGAATTAATCTGTCTTATTGTGATCGTCCCCAGTCAGAATGAATCTGTCTTATTGTGATCGTCCCCAGTCAGAATTAATCTGTCTTATTGTGATCGTCCCCAGTCAGAATTAATCTGTCTTATTGTGATCGTCTCCAGTCAGAATGAATCTGTCTTATTGTGATCGTCCCCAGTCAGAATGAATCTGTCTTATTGTGATCGTCCCCAGTCAGAATGAATCTGTCTTATTGTGATCGTCTCCAGTCAGAATGAATCTGTCTTATTGTGATCGTCCCCAGTCAGAATTAATCTGTCTTATTGTGATCGAGTCAAAAGAGCTAAATAAAAAAGAAATAAAGCACATGGTATAATTACTGATGACTGAATCAAATGAATGTAATTATCTTACACTGTACGAGCAGGGCTTATAGCAGAGGAGCACGCTTACCTACTGGCATACACACCTTGATGCAGACACACACACACACACACACACACACACACACACACACACACACACACACACACACACACACACACACACACACACACACACACACATGCGCGTAAACACACACACGCACATACACACACACGTACACACACACACGTACACACACACACGCACACACACAAATCCTCAACCAATGTGAAACAAGGCCAAACTTCTCCCACAGCCCAGGTAATATTAAAGCTCTAAAACGAAACCTCAATTTCAACGCAATTTCCCTTCAAAATTACCCTTTGAAGTCTTTCTGCTATTTCCATTTTCTCTTTCTCTCCTTTCTCCTGCGCCAAAGAACAGTGGCCACGGCATACAAAATCACAAGGGGAAATGACCTGCCTTAATGCTGCCAACAGCCTGTAATTTGTGTGCTGAGCGCCTGGTCGAGGCGGAGGGGTTAAGTGGGTGAGGTGGCGGGCCATTTCAGGCGCTGCACAGCGGGCTGTTTGATGTTTCTGACTGCTCACCTTGATGGAGTGTCTGTTTCTCCTCAGGGTTCTCTCTCTGAGTACCGCTAACGTTAGAACGTGTCTTGTTCTTCTGTCTGTGTTCTGTTCCACCTAGAACCTGGCGTCTTGATCCACATGCCTCATAGCTGGGAGGAAGACAAAACAGAGGGCTGAAAGGCAGGATATTCATACAGTAGTTTGGTTCTGATGGCTCAGCTAGTTGGAACACAGAGCTTGCTATATGAGGGTTTGATTCCAGTATGGGCCACGTGTACTGAATGGAGTTTTAGATGATGGCTTGGTGAAGGATGATGTTACTGTCATTATTACAGTTGAAATGAATTACGGTGTTACACATCCAACAAGCTCTCACAGTCTCACTGTAGAATTAGACGTTCATCCACGTTGTCCAAACGTCACATTGAAAGGTTAAGTTGAGGCACTCATTCTGAATTAAGGTAACGGTTAAGTTTAGACACTCATTCTGAATTAAGTTAAGGGTTAAGTTTAGGCACTCATTCTGAATTAAGGTAAGGGTTAAGTTTAGGCAATCATTCTGAATTAAGGTATGGGTTAAGTTTAGACACTCATTCTGAATTAAGGTAAGGGTTAAGTTTAGACACTCATTCTGAATTAAGGTAAGGGTTAAGTTTAGACACTCATTCTGAATTAAGGTAAGGGTTAAGTTTAGACACTCACTCTGAATTAAGGTAAGGGTTAAGTTTAGGCACTCATTCTGAATTAAGGTAAGGGTTAAGTTTAGGCACTCATTCTGAATTAAGGTAAGGGTTAAGTTTAGACACTCATTCTGAATTAAGGTAAGGGTTAAGTTTAGACACTCATTCTGAATTAAGGTAAGGGTTAAGTTTAGACGCTCATTCTGAATTGAGGTAAGGGTTAAGTTGAGGCACTCATTCTGAATTAAGGTAAGGGTTCAGTTTAGACACTCATTCTGAATTAAGGTAAGGGTTAAGTTTAGGCACTCATTCTGAATTAAGGTAAGGGTTAAGTTTAGAGACTCATTCTGAATTAAGGTAAGGGTTAAGTTTAGACACTCATTCTGAATTAAGGTAAGGGTTAAGTTTAGGCACTCATTATGAATTAAGGTAAGGGTTAAGTTTAGACACTCATTCTGAATTTATCACGACTCAGGATCTGACCCAGATACAGAAACAGGAGACGGTACAATTCTCAATAATGTATTATAACATAATAACATGGGGCAAAGGGCAGGTTGAGGACAGGCAGAGGTTCGTAATCAGGTCAGAGTCAGGCAGGTACAGGATGGCAGGCAGACTCGGGTCAGGGCAGGTAGAATGGTCAGAACCGGGAAAACTAGGAAACAGAACAGACCTGAAAAGACAAGACGAACTGGCAACAGACAAACAGAGAACACAGGTATAAATGCTCAGGGGATAATGGGGTAAGGGTTAAGTTTAGGCACTCAATCTGAATTACGGTAAGGGTTAAGTTTAGGCACTCATTCTGAATTAAGGTAAGGGTTAAGTTTAGGCACTCAATCTGAAATAAGGTAAGGGTTAAGTTTAGGCACTCATTCTGAATTAAGGTAAGTGTTAAGGTTTGGTATAGGATTAAAACCAGTGTCTACGACTGGAATCAAACACACAACCTTCTGATCCAGAGTCATGTGATTACGCCCATCCACCACATCCTAGACAGACCCAAGCCTACTTGATGGTACTAGCGCTCACTGTTGATCCTAGTGGATGGTTTTGAAGGCATTTCCCGATGTTCTCAGGACATGGATAGATGTCTGATTTCGACATCAATCTTGAACAACCTGGCTGTGCACATCTTAGTTTCCTCTGTTGACATTAGACTCTATAGGCCAGCAGAGGACTCTGTTGACATTAGACTCTATAGGCCAGCAGAGGACTCTGTTTACATTAGACTTATAGGCCAGCAGAGGACTCTGTTGACATTAGACTCTATAGGCCAGCAGAGGACTCTGTTGACATTAGACTCTATAGGCCAGCAGAGGACATGTAAGAATAGGTGTAGGAAGGTGATGAATGATGATGTCATCAGGTGTGTGACCTCACCCCTGGGGTCACGGGGTCATGTGGGTGGGGACAGTGTCAGGGGCTAATTAAAAGACTGACTAGGTCAAAGGTCCCCCATGACATCATCACAGCAGTGGTGTAATGCCACTGGATTGTAAAGTATGTCAGTAAATCTGATGGGATCTCAAGGACCCAATCTACCAGGCATGATTGAATTGATACATCGCTGTGCTATTCTCCAAACTCAGAGCAACAATGTGGGAAGAGCCAAGTTACGGTATATCTTGTTGGCAAAGGGCCGTAAAATCGGGGAATCCAATGGAATCCAATGGAATCCAATGGATATTTTGACTGATGTCAGTTTCATTTAAATATCACTATTCACAGAAAGCGTAGTACATGTTGATAGAGCACCACTAGTTTACTGCCAACATACAGTACTTGTAATCATACAGTACATTCAGGTAAACATTCAGCAGCATACCACCCGGTATCCCACTGCTGGCTTGCCTCTGAAGCTAAGCAGGGTTGGTCCTGGATGGGAGACACGATGCTTCTGGAAGTGGTGTTGGAGGGCCTGTAGGAAGCACTCTTTCCTCTGGTCCAAAAAATGTCAAATACATAATTCCCCAGGGCAGAGATTGGGACATTGCCCTGTGTAGGGTGTAGTCTTTTGGATGGGATGTTAAACAGGTGTTCTGACTCTCTGTTGTCACTAAAGATCCTATGGCACTTATTGTAAGAGTAGTGGTGTCCTGGCTAAATTCCAAATCTGGCCTTCATACCATCATGGCCACCTATTCATCCCCAGCTTTCAATTGGCTCGTTCATCCTCATCTCCCCTGAAACTATTCCCCAGGTTGTTGCTGTAAATGAGAATGTGTTCTCAGTCAACTTACCTGAACAGAAATGTACATTCCAGCAGTAGTGGTGTGTGGGTAAAATCACTGAGGAAGACAGAAAAAGGACATATTACAACCTATGTGTTGTGATAATTACCTTGTTTGCTCTATAACCTGTTAGTTCATATGCCTTGCCACCGTGATATATAGGCCTAAGACCGAGACAATAAGAAGACACAGTGGCAGAATAAATTCAACCACACCTTTGTTTCATCACTAAACCGGAAAGAAACCTCTGTCCGATGAAGTCCACAAAGCATAGTGCATATAACAGACAGTGAGTGACATGACCTACAGCATGGTCAAGCAAGGTAATGTTTACAACATGTTCTGACTACTAAACAACTATTGATTTAGAACCACAGAGAGTTACCGCAAGTTGAAAAGAAAACAGGAGCTGCCTCCACTATTCCAGCACCATTTCAACTTCAACATTTCAACATCATCTAGTCACCTCTTCTTAGTCTAATACAGTGACAACTAAAAGATACCAAAAACGATTTAGTCCAATCAACGTAAGCTAAATGTGATGTGGCTGTCCATGGTTCTGATTTCTCTTTCTCTCTCTCTGTGTGTGTGTGTGTGTGTGTGTGTGTGTGTGTGTGTGTGTGTGTGTGTGTGTGTGTGTGTGTGTGTGTGTGTGTGTGTGTGTGTGTGTGTGTGTGTGTGTGTGTGTTTGTGTGTGTGTGTGTGCGTTCGTGTGTGTTTGTGTTTGTGCAAGTAGAAAAAACATGTTAACTCCCCCTGTAGAGAAACTCCAATGCCATCCTCCTCTCTTTCATGCTGACGTAACTGTCTATGACTGTCATACAGTCTTTTTTGTTGTCAGGCTACCTGGCTAAAATGCTTGCTCACTGGCCTAACTTCCTTTCATGGACAACATTCCCTAGTTAGCCCTTTACATCTATCTACATCAAATCACATGTATTTATATAGCCCTTCGTACATCAGCTGATATCTCAAAGTGCTGTACAGAAATGTTGAACATGTTGAACTTCCATCCTCTCAGGCCAGGGGCACAATGTATGGATTTATGGTTGGATCAGAATAGACATTATAATCATTGGCCAGTATGGAGAATTAAGTAAAACCAAGTCCAAATCTCTATCTCCATCTATGGCTAATTTGCCTACAATACAGTAAAAATACATCTTTGAGTCTTGATGTCCATTCTGTTTAATCCGTTTCTATGCCCCCCGTCCCGTTTGGTGTCGCGGCATGATGACATCAAAGCTGTACGAGTCACCCCATTCTAGAGCCTCTGACTTTCTTTACGAGGGAAGCCAGACCTCAGCTGGTTCACATGTTCCTAATCAGACTAAAAATAGGGCAGCACAATCCCCTACAACCCCCTTTTCCCCCTCTCCTCTTTTAAATATTTCAGTCCACTTCTAAATATTTCAGTGCTCCCTCTTTCTTCCCCTGTGATCTAGTGAACAGGGGGAGAAGCGGAGGGGTGAGATGGGTGTGGAATGGAGATCTTACAGAATGTAAAGCATGTTTAAGGACTGAGAATCCAATGCTGGCATACTGTAGGCTGACATGTTTAAGGACTGAGAATCCAATACTGGCATACTGTAGGCTGACATGTTTAAGGACTGAGAATCCAATACTGGCATACTGTAGGCTGTCATGTTTAAGGACTGAGAATCCAATGCTGGCATACTGTAGGCTGACATGTTTAAGGACTGAGAATCCAATACTGGCATACTGTAGGCTGACATGTTTAAGGACTGAGAATCCAATACTGGCATACTGTAGGCTGACATGTTTAAGGACTGAGAATCCAATACTGGCATACTGTAGGCTGTCATGTTTAAGGACTGAGAATCCAATGCTGGCATACTGTAGGCTGACATGTTTAAGGACTGAAAATCCAATGCTGGCATACTGTAGGCTGACATGTTTAAGGACTGAGAATCCAATGCTGGCATACTGTAGGCTGACATGTTTAAGGACTGAAAATCCAATGCTGGCATACTGTAGGCTGACATGTTTAAGGACTGAGAATCCAATGCTGGCATACTGTAGGCTGACATGTTTAAGGACTGAGAATCCAATGCTGGCATACTGTAGGCTGACATGTTTAAGGACTGAGAATCCAATACTGGCATACTGTAGGCTGTCATGTTTAAGGACTGAGAATCCAATGCTGGCATACTGTAGGCTGACATGTTTAAGGACTGAGAATCCAATGCTGGCATACTGTAGGCTGACATGTTTAAGGACTGAGAATCCAATACTGGCATACTGTAGGCTGTCATGTTTAAGGACTGAGAATCCAATGCTGGCATACTGTAGGCTGACATGTTTAAGGACTGAGAATCCAATACTGGCATACTGTAGGCTGACATGTTTAAGGACTGAGGATACTGCAGGCTGACATGTTTAAGGACTGTGAATCCAATGCTGGCATACTGTAGGCTGACATGGAGGCCCATGTGACAGACAGACATACAAGTCTGAGTTGACATGTGTGTATGTGATAGCACACATTATTAATTACTGCTTACAGCTGGGTTTGTTTAGCCCAGGTGGGTTTTCGAAAATGATTTAAATTGGTAAGTCAGGTAAGAACAAATTACCACTAGGCTGCCTGTCTCTAACCACTAGGCTACCTGTCTCTAACCACTAAACTACCTGTCTCTAACCACTAGACTACCTGTCTCTAACCACTAGGCTACCTGTCTCTAACCACTAAACTACCTGTCTCTAACCACTAGACTACCTGTCTCTAACCACTAGGCTACCTGTCTCTAACCACTAGGCTACCTGTCTCTAACCACTAGGCTACCTGTCTCTAACCACTAGGCTACCTGTCTCTAACCACTAGGCTACCTGTCTCTAACCACTAGGCTACCTGTCTCTAACCACTAGGCTACCTGTCTCTAACCACTAGGCTACCTGTCTCTAACCACTAGGCTACCTGTCTCTAACCACTAGGTTACCTGTCTCTAACCACTAGGCTACCTGTCTCTAACCACTAGGCTGCCTGTCTCTAACCACTAGGCTGCCTGTCTCTAACCACTAGGCTACCTGTCTCTAACCACTAAACTACCTGTCTCTAACCACTAGGCTACCTGTATCTAACCACTAGGCTACCTGTCTCTAACCACTAGGCTACCTGTCTCTAACCACTAGGCTACCTGTCTCTAACCACTAGGCTACCTGTCTCTAACCACTAGACTACCTGTCTCTAACCACAAGACTACCTGTCTCTAACCACTAGACTACCTGTCTCTAACTACTAGGCTACCTGTCTCTAACCACTAGACTACCTGTCTCTAATCACTAGACTACCTGTCTCTAACCACTAGGCTACCTGCCTCTAACCACTAGGCTACCTGTCTCTAACCACTAGACTACCTGTCTCTAACCACTAGACTACCTGTCTCTAACCACTAGGCTACCTGTCTCTAACCACTAGGCTACCTGTCTCTAACCACTAGACTACCTGCCGCCCCAGTGCCTGGTTACAGCAGAGACAGACCGTGTTCACCACACCACCTGTTTGTTGTGTTGTGTGTGTGTGTGTGTGTGTGTGTGTGTGTGTGTGTGTGTGCTTCTTCCTCTGCTGCAGTGTCCTCTTCTACACATCTCTCAGACAACACCATCCTGTTAAGATGTATTCATTACAAGGCACAGAGAGATAGGGAGAATTGGAGAATTGGAGGAAGAGAGCATGGAAATTGAAAAGTAACAGAGATATGCTAATTGAAAGTCCTTTTGAATAACTGCAGACATTTTTTAAATGCACTTTATCAGTTATTGAATGTCATAGTTTTTCACTCTGTCTCCCTTTATCCAATTCTTCATTCAATTCATTCGCTCTCTTCTCCTTCTCTTTGGTGTGCGTCTCTCCCTCTCTTTCTAACCATCATTTTTTATTTATAGCCTCTTATTATGTTCTCTCTGTCTCTCCCTGTCTCTCTTTCTCCTCTCTCTCTCTCTCTCTGTCTCTCCCTGTCTCTCTTTCTCCCCCTCTCTCTCTGTCTCTGTCTCTCCCTGTCTCTCTTTCTCCCCCCTCTCTCTGTCTCTCTCTCTGTCTCTCCCTGTCTCTCTTTCTCCCCTCCCCCTCTCTCCCTCTCTCTGTTTCTCTCTGTCTCTCCCTGTCTCTCTTTCTCCCCCTCTCTCTCTGTCTCTCTCTGTCTCTCCCTGTCTCTCTTTCTCCCCCCTCTCTCTCTGTCTCTCTCTGTCTCTCCCTGTCTCTCTTTCTCCTCCCTCTCTCTCTGTCTCTCTCTGTCTCTCCCCGTCTCTCTTTCCCCCCCCCTCTCTCTCTGTCTCTCTCTGTCTCTCCCTGTCTCTCTTCCCCCCTCTCTCTCTCCCTCTCTCTCCCTCTCCCTGTCTCTCTTTCTCCCCCTCTCTATCTGTCTCTCTCTGTCTCTCCCTGTCTGTCTTTCTCCCCCATCTCTCTATGTCTCTCTCTGTCTCTCCCTGTCTCTTTCTCCCCCCTCTCTCTGTCTCTCTCTGTCTCTCCCTGTCTCTCTTTCTCCCCCCTCTCTCTCTGTCTCTCTCTGTCTCTCCCTGTCTCTCTTTCTCCCCCTCTCTCTCCCTCTCTCTGTCTCTCTCTGTCTCTCCCTGTCTCTCTTTCTCCCCCCTCTCTCTCTGTCTCTTTCTGTCTCTCCCTGTCTCTCTTTCTCCTCCCTCTCTCTCTGTCTCTCTCTGTCTCTCCCCGTCTCTCTTTCCCCCCCCCTCTCTCTCTGTCTCTCTCTGTCTCTCCCTGTCTCTCTTCCCCCCTCTCTCTCTCCCTCTCGCTCCCTCTCCCTGTCTCTCTTTCTCCCTCTCTCTCTCTGTCTCTCTCTGTCTCTCCCTGTCTGTCTTTCTCCCCCATCTCTCTATGTCTCTCTCTGTCTCTCCCTGTCTCTTTCTCCCCCCTCTCTCTGTCTCTCCCTGTCTCTCTTTCTCCCCCCTCTCTCTCTGTCTCTCTATGTCTCTCCCTGTCTCTCTTTCTCCCCCCTCTCTCTCTCCCTCTCTCTGTCTCTCTCTGTCTCTCCCTGTCTCTCTTTCTCCCCCCTCTCTCTCTGTCTCTCTCTGTCTCTCCCTGTCTCTCTTTCTCCTCCCTCTCTCTCTGTCTCTCTCTGTCTCTCCCCGTCTCTCTTCCCCCCCCCTCTCTCTCTCTGTCTATCTCTGTCTCTCCCTGTCTCTCTTTCTCCCCCCTCTCTCTCTCCCTCTCTCTGTCTCTCCCTGTCTCTCTTTCTCCCCCCTCTCTCTCTGTCTCTCTCTGTCTCTCCCTGTCTCTCTTTCTCCCCCCTCTCTCTCTCTCCTCTCTCTCTGTCTTTCTCTGTCTCTCCCTGTCTCTCTTTCTCCCCCTCTCTCTCTCCCTCTCTCTCTTCTCTCTCTCTGTCTCTCTCTCTTTCTCCCCCTCTCTCTCTCTGTCTCTCTCTGTCTCTCTCTGTCTCTCTCTCTCTATCTCCCCCTCTCTCTCTGTCTCTCTCTGTCTCTCCCTGTCTCTCTTCCCCCCCTCTCCCTCTCTCTGTCTCTCTCTTTCTCTCCCTGTCTCTCTTTCTCCCCACTCTCTCTCTGTCTCTCCCTGTCTCTCTTTCTCCCCCCTCTCTCTCTCCCTCTCTCTGTCTCTCTCTCTCTCTTTCTCCCCCCTCTCTCTCTGTCTCTCTCTGTCTGTCTCTCTCTCTCTTTCTCCCCCCTCTCTCTCTGTCTCTCCCTGTCTCTCCCTGTCTCTCTTTCCCCCCCCCCTCTCTCTCTCTGTCTCTCTCTGTCACTCCCTGTCTGTCTTTCTCCCCCCTCTCTCTATGTCTCTCTCTGTCTCGCCTTTCTCTCTTTCTCCCCCCTCTCTCTCTCTGTCTCTCTCTGTCTCTCCCTGTCTCTCTTTCTCCCCCCTCTCTCTCTGTCTCTCTCTGTCTCTCCCTGTCTCTCTTTCTCCCCCTCTCTCTCTCCCTCTCTCTGTCTATCTCTGTCTCTCCCTGTCTCTCTTTCTCCCCCCTCTCTCTCTCTGTCTCTCCCTGTCTCTCCCTGTCTCTCTTTCTCCCCCCCTCTCTCTCTCTCTCTCTCTGTCTCTCCCTGTCTCTCTTTCTCCCCCCCCTCTCTCTCTCTCTCTCACTCTCTCTCTCTCTCTCTCACTCTCTCTGTCTCTCTCACATTCTCTTTCTCTTCCTTCCTGTCTTTCTTCTCCCTTGCTCTCTGTATCTGTATCCTGTCATGTGGGTCCTGGGTTGATTGACAGGTCTGACACCACCAATCAGCTGCAGCTCAGCAAGGTCACTCATCAGGGCCATGATCTGATTGGCTGCTGCTCGTCAACTTGTCGTCTCCTGTCTGGTTTGAGCAGCAGTCTCTCTCTCTGTGTGTGTGTGTGTGTGTGTGTGTGTGTGTGTGTGTGTGTGTGTGTGTGTGTGTGTGTGTGTGTGTGTGTGTGTGTGTGTGTGTGTATACTGTATCATAATGTTTCTATTCCAAAATAAAACGAATAAAAAAATGCATTCAGATGTGTAATAATAATTGGAAATGTAAATATGTTTTCTCTCTTCATGGTAACAAAGTCTGTCCATGTGAAATGATGTAAATGTAGCGAACACTAGATTCATTTGAATCTTTCCGTCTGCTGATAGAAAGTCCGGGCTAGCCTGATTAAAGCAGATTGACCCCAGGTTTAACCAGGCAAGTCGGAGTCTGGTCACAGAGTAAAACCTCTCTCTGAACTCTCAGATCCCTATAGCACTAATCACCCCAAGTTACCATGTAGAAAAAAACACTGCATGATTCTCTCTGTCCCATGTGGCTTCCTTGACCTCTGTGACCCCATCAGGCTGACCTCTGACCCCGGATACAGGAGATGTGTCTTTGACCTCTGACCTGTGTGGACAGTTAAAGAGGCGTGACCTCAGGGCGACTGTAGTGTCAAGCTGTTCAGGGTGTTTAGTAGGGACCAGAATGAAAATCTATACACTCACTACTGTAAGTCACTCTGGACAAGAGTTTAAATTACTTGTTAACTTTTAAATGCTAATGTTAAATGCTAATGCTAAATGGTAACTGTTAAATGATAAATGTTAAATGTTAACTGTTAAATGATAAATGTTACATGTTAACTGTTAAATGCTAAATGTTAAATGATAAATGTTACATGTTAACGGTTAAATGCTAAATGTTAAATGATAAATGTTACATGCCGAATGCTAAATGTTAAATGCTAAATTACTTCAATGTTAAATGCTAAATGTTAAATGCTAAATGTTAAATGTTAAATGTAAATGCTAAATGCTGAATGTTAAATGTTAAACACTAAATGCTAAATGTTAAATGTTAAATGAGCAGCTAAGATGTAATGGGTCAGAATGGGACCGTTAGGGAAAGTACACTGCTGGTACTGAGAAATACTGTATGTTTGTGTTACAGTTTTTCTCAGTCGCTTTGGTGCATTTCTTAGATCAAAAGTGCAATTCTTGATACTACTTGTACAAATTCCAAATCATCTAGTCACTTGTGCACATCATTAAAGCAATTTCTTATTCCTTTTAACAAATTGCAATTGATAATGTACAAGTGTCAGCTTTTTTCCGCATTATCAATTGCTCATGTCATGTTGGTCAAAATATAGTAGATGGTTCTCTGTTGAATAGTCTTACCCCTCAAAACATCTAGGCATTAGTTCCTTGCATAAGCCATCACATGCTAAATTGTTGAACTATTTGTCATAAACTGTCAAGCATAGATTTACACATTTCTATTAGACCTTTTGTACAAAAACGTGAATTGATGAATCGTGCAGGTGAAATTGACCCTCACTCATGAAGGAATGTAAAGTGTTAGTTCAACCAACACTCAACCAGTTGTCTAAATTGCTCAAAGGTGCATCTCATGAAGAATCAATTGGCAAGCATATACAGTGGAGCAAAAAAGTATTTAGTCAGCCACCAATTGTGCAAGTTCGCCCACTTAAAAAGATTAGAGAGGCCTGTAATTTTCACCATAGGTACACTTTTCAACTATGACAGACAAAATGAGAAAAAAATCCAGAAAATCACATTGTAGGATTTTAATGAACTTATTTGCAAATTGTGGTGGAAAATAAGTATTTGGTCACCTACAAACAAGCACGATTTCTGGCTCTCACAGACCTGTAACTTCTTCTTTAAGAGGCACCTCTGTCCTCCACTCGTTACCTGTATTAATGGCACCTGTTTGAACTTGTTATCAGTATAAAAGACACCTGTCCACAACCTCAAACAGTCACACTCCAAACTCCACTATGGCCAAGACCAAAGAGCTGTCCAAGGACACCAGAAACAAAATTGTAGACCTGCACCAGGCTGGGAAGATTGAATCTGCAATAGGTAAGCAGCTTGGTTTGAAGAAATCAACTGTGGGAGCAATTATTAGGAAATGGAAGACATACAAGACCACTGATAATGTCCCTCGATCTGGGGCTCCATGCAAGATCTCACCCCGTGGGGTTCAAATGTTCACAAGAACGGTGAGCAAAAATCCCAGAACCACACGGGGGGGGACCTAGTGAATGACCTGCAGAGAGCTGGGACCAAAGTAACAAAGCCTACCATCAGTAACACACTACGCCGCCAGGGACTCAAATCCTGCAGTGCCAGACGTGTCCCCCTGCTTAAGCCATGTCCAGGCCCGTCTGAAGTTTGCTAGAGAGCATTTGGATGATCCAGAAGAAGATTGGGAGAATGTCATATGGTCAGATGAAACCAAAATATACATTTTTGGTAAAAACTCAACTTGTCGTGTTTGGAGGACAAAGAATGCTGAGTTGCATCCAAAGAACACCATACCTACTGTGAAGCATGGGGGTGGAAACATCATGCTTTGGGGCTGTTTTTCTGCAAAGGGACCAGGATGACTCATCCGTGTAAAGGAAAGAATGAATGGGGCCATGTATCGTGAGATTTTGAGTGAAAACCTCCTTCCATCAGCAAGGGCATTGAAGATGAAACGTGGCTGGGTCTTTCAGCATGACAATGATCCCAAACACACCGCCCGGGCAATGAAGGAGTGGCTTCGTAAGAAGCATTTCAAGGTCCTGGAGTGGCCTAGCCAGTCTCCAGATCTCAACCCCATAGAAAATCTTTGGAGGGAGTTGAAAGTCTGTGTTGCCCAGCAACAGCCCCAAAACATCACTGCTCTAGAGGAGATATGCATGGAGGAATAGGCCAAAATACCAGCAACAGTGTGTGAAAACCTTGTGAAGACTTACAGAAAACGTTTGACCTCTGTCATTGCCAACAAAGGGTATATATCAAAGTATTGAGATAAACCTTTGTTATTGACCAAATACATATTTTCCACCATAATTTGCAAATAAATTCATTAAAAATCCTATAATGTAATTTTCTCCTCATTTTGTCGTCATAGTTGAAGTGTACCTATGATGAAAATTACAGGCCTCTCTCATCTTTTTAAGTGGGAGAACTTGCACAATTGGTGGCTGACTAAATATTTTTTTGCCCCACTGTATAGACAGACCACAACACAGAGTTGCAATTTTCCAATAATGGATGGACCAGGAAACGAACAGGGTCAACAGCCAAGAGGAGGAAGAAGAGGAGCAAGGATGCGTGGTGGAAGGCAAAACAGAGGAAGAGGCAGAAGAGGACATAGGCACATATCTGATGACATAAGGGCCACTATTGTAGACCATGTTGTCAATCATGGCCTTACAATGGCTGAGGCGGGTCAAAGGGTGCAGCTGAATATTGGGAGATCAACCGTGTCCTCAATAGTTAAAACGTTTAGAAGAGAGAACAGGTATGTCCACCAATGTACAGTGCACTGTTACTGTATATAAGCAGTATACTGTATACTTCCTACATGCTTCATATTACAGTAGTCCACTTGTATTTCACAGCATACAGAAATATACTCTATACAGATACATACTGCACCTTACATGCACCCACCTGTATGTTTTACAGTAAAATGTGTGTTCGCATAGTTTTTGTCTATGTGAAAGTGTGCGATGCATCACTGCATTTTTCCCCACATAGGACTGCAAGATTACCTCAAACCGGTGGCAGAGGACGCCTTTTCACACCTCAACAGGAGGAGGCTATTTGCACCATGGTCCGAGCAAACAATGCCATGAGACTCAGGGAAATACAAAGGACCATTATAGAAGACAACGATGTCTTTGAAAACATCCATACGGTTAGCATCTCAACCATCGACAGGGTGCTGCATAGAAACCAGATGAGTATGAAACAGCTGTACCGTGTACCATTCCAAAGGAATGAGGACAGAGTTAAGGAGCTACGGTACCAGTATGTACAGGTAAAACATATATCTACAGTATGTAACTACTTTACAGCAACATTTTATAGTGATACATAGTACAGTAAGCATAAACTGCACACATTTCCATTGCTGTGGAAGGAACATGCAATATATGTACATTTTATGTCACTCTTCCTTACCAAAACAAATTCAACTGTGTGTTCTGGGATATAGTGTATAATGGAGTTGGAATCAAGTGAACCCTCTCTAACTTTGTATACGTGGATGAGGCTGGCTTCAACCTGACCAAATGCAGAAGGCGTGGTCGGAATATCATCGGTCACAGAGCTACTGTGGATTTGCCAGGCCAACGGGGAGGAAATATCACCATGTGTGCTGCTATTTCGGAGCATGGTGTCCTAACCCATATCCCCCTTATAGGGCCATACAACACCCAGCATCTACTCAACTTTTTAGAGACTCTCTACAGGGCTCTCATCCCTGATGATGAGAGGGGTCTGTTTAGAGAGGATTTGCCAAAGTATGTGGTCATTTGTGATAATGTGAGTTTCCATCGATCAAACATCATAAGGCAATGGTTTGTGACCCACCCGAGGATGCTCATAGAATTCCTCCCACCTTATTCACCATTCCTTAACCCAATTGAGGAGTTCTTTTCAGCATGGAGGTGGAAGGTGTACGATCGTCAGCCACACACACAGATGACCCTGCTGGCTGCAATGGATGCAGCATGTGAGGACATCACAGTAGACGCCTGCAGAGGATGGATAAGGCATTCCAAAAGATTCTTTCCATGTTGCATTGGAAGGGAAAATATCCAGTGTGATGTAGATGAGAATATGTGGGCCGACAGACAGGATCGTCTGGATGTGTAGAAACGGAACGTCTGGATGCGGGAAAGTTGTGCCTTAGGGGTGGTTTCCTGTGTTTCTTTCTAATTTAGTTTTTTTTCCTTTGTGCCCCTTGGGTTGTCCAGTCTCTTTCAATCAATAACCCACATACAGTAATATGTAAATAGTACTGTTGAAATTGATATATGCCATAGAAGTGCAGCCTTGTGCATTTTCAATACAGTAACTGTCATCCAAACTGTAGCCTAAGTTTACATCAGGTAATACTGTCAAAGTACACAGTTACATTGACAACATGCCTAAACATTTTGACGACCTTGTTCGTGAACAATGACTCAATGACTTATCATTCTGATGACACTGACATGATCATTGACATGAATATTTACTTTTGAGAGATGTACTAAGGATTTTTAGTGACTGACTAACTTTAGAAACATATCTATTGTATATTGCAGTTTGTACAAATTGTTCTGAGAAATGCACTTATTATTTTGCACACGTTAGGGATGATGTGAAAAATGCACTTATTATTTTGCACACGTTAGGGATGATGTGAAAAATGCACTTATTATTTTGCACATGTTAGGGATGATGTGAAAAATGCACTTATTATTTTGCACATGTTAGGGATGATGTGAAAAATGCACTTATTATTTTGCACATGTTAGGGATGATGTGAAAAATGCACTTATTATTTTGCACATGTTAGGGATGATGTGAAAAATGCACTTATTATTTTGCACATGTTAGGGATGATGTGAAAAAGGCACTTATTATTTTGCACATGTTAGGGATGATGTGAAAAATGCACTTATTATTTTGCACATGTTAGGGATGATGTGAAAAATTCACTTATTATTTTGCACATGTTAGGGATGATGTGAAAAATGTACTTATTATTTTGCACACGTTAGGGATGATGTGAAAAATGCACTTATTATTTTGCACATGTTAGGGATGATGTGAAAAATGCACCAAAGTGACAGAAAATCTGTAATACATTGCAATCAAGGAAATTGCTTAACCAACAAGAAGGAAACAGCTTGTTTCAGATGTTTACAGATGTTTTCTGACAAATTGCAGTTTATATATTATTTTCCATCACTCTTTTTCAGTATAGCTTGATAAAAAAACATCCCATACTGTAATCATGTGGTTTTAACAAACAACCTAAGAGAAATGGGGACAAAGGAAGATACACAGATGAATGGAGTGAGACTGTTCTGAGCAGAGTGAATCGACATTCCACGCTGTCCCAAACCACATGGTTACTGTTGCTAAGGCAGGCAAACTTTTTCCGGCGAGCCTAATGACAGAGGGAAGACCGTGTCCGCTCAATTTGCCCCCAGAAATTCTGGCAGATTTGGAGTCTCACTGTGGAACATTGATGAGATGAGAAAGCTGTGTCTCTCCTAGCAATAGCAGCAGAAGACTGTCCCTCTCTCTCATTGGCTGGTGGGTCAAAGGTGGAGCTTGTCTTTTCCGTTTTACGTTTCTCTGATTGGTGCAAGAGCACTGGAGAAGTTTGAGGTTCCAAATGTTCTTTGACACTATTTGTGTATCCTCTTTAAAATGTGATGTTCTTCCTCCTGTTCCAAGCTGCACTAGCTCTGAATCCAATGGACAGCTGATGGTGTCGGAGAACCTCCCCATTCACAGCCAATAGCAACCTGTTGCTAACAGAATGAATGGCTGTAGTGGTGGGGAAGTTTTTTCAGAGGTTGTTTTGACCTCTACCATATCACCATGGTGATGTATCTGAAAAGCACAAGAAGGTATTTTCACTGTGTGTCTTTTCACCAGGATCAAGGCTGTAAGTCCAACAAAATGAAACAAAATATTTTTCTATTAAACTTCCATTGTCCTCCAAGAGTTGTTTGGATCCAAGGTTGGTTTTCATTGTGCTCTGTGTCATCTCATTAACATACCACAACGTATCCACACAAACCTATCCAGGAGCTGATGTGTAAAACTATTGCACATTGGCTCTTTTTACCGTGGTCAAATGAAAACACAGAATGGTTTTGGGTACTGTTACACCTTCTTCTACCAAGTACACTCTCCTCACAGGTCCATGCATCCAGGTTCCAGAATAGTGTTTCCCTGATCAATAGATTGGAAATAAAGGCACTGCTTTAAAATGTTTATGGGGAGATCTATTGAATTCCAGTCAAAGCCTGAGTTGTCTGTGTTAACTGGATGGACTGGTGACCTGGTGGCCTATAGAGGGTAAGGGGCAGATGATGTGATGAGGAGAGAGAAGCAGAGTAGCCAGGCCAGCTGGGTGAAGAGAGAGACACACTCCAACAGGATTACACCTGTTCAGAGACTAACAAAGTCAAAGAAAGACAGGGATAGTAAGAAAGAGAGAGAGAGAGAGAGAGGTATGTAATTAATGACTACTGTCTGTCACTCTCTCTTTGTATTTTTCCTTTTTAATTCATTTGTTTATTAAATCCAATGGAGGTAAGGGTGCACTTTAAACAAACCTTAAAATAGATGAAATAGTAATTGAACACTCTCGTTCACTAGCCCAGCGCAGGGAACAAGTTTGCCACCAAGCCATTGCCAGTGTTAGTTAACATTCTCAACAGATGGATGTAAAAGGTATGATCTTAACCACTATCAAACCATCACATCTGTTGTTTACTCCTCTTCCTACAGTGTTCAGAATGGAGGAAAACAACTGTGAACCATTAGAATGGGAGACATCCCCTGAAATCCTTCCTTTGTCACGATGAGCTGCCCTCCTGTCTCAGACACCGACTGAGGTGGAGAGAATGATGGAGGGAGGAGAGAGCGTGAGAGAGACAGGAGCGAAAGGAAGGAAAGTGGTGTGAGGGATGCGGGGAGAGAGAGAGAGAGAGAGAGAGAGAGATCTGTGACCACTCGGCACCATGCCCACCTCAGCAGTGATTTGTAATTCTCCTGACATTTTCACCAACGATTAATTGCCATTCATTCAGTAATATTGTGCATTGTCTATAATGGCATGAAATGTCAGGTCTGCGTTTAAAGGGGAGGTGCGCTCCATTGTATTGCCTTTTAGATGAAAAATATACACCTCTGTCCTTAGGGAAGGCATGGGGGGATGGAGGCACTGTTGACATGTATGAGGTGTGTGACTGCCTGCTGGACGGAGGTTTATTCAGGTGTTTCCATGGTATTTAACTGTTGTGCTGTACGGTCCAAACGCATCATTTACCTCACACACATATTTAAAAGGTGAGTGCCAACTGTAAAGCAGCTTAGTAAATGTCTCCTACCTAAAAGTGATGCGTGTGTTTTTTTGGTAACCTTCAAGTGCCTTTGAGGTATTTTGGAAACTTTTTCTCTCTGTTTATTACCATGTGTCACAGTGTCTATGAGAGTACAGGATAAAGAATAATGACAACCAACCAACACGGAGAAACAAAATGACTCTGAGACCTTGGTTTGTGGGTTGCTGTTTGAAATGCAATTATAAGATGGCTCCTTCGTGGGTCTTGTCTCAAGGAGACTCAATCAACTATGAGAGAAGCTTGACGTTTGCACAGTTTAACGAGGTTGTTCTGTATTTGCGCCGGAACAAAGAAAGTATTTTAATTCTCGTCTTAGCCTTGGATGTAATGCTTTTTTCATGAGATGCTTTCATGTTGTAGGTGATGCATTGATGTTTTGTGTGTGGTTGTCTGGGCTCCTTGTATCTTCCAGGCCTCTTATCTTCACAAATTAAGTTTTAAATTGGTCACACAGAGAAAGACAGGCTTTTCTAATGGCCAAGTTCTTGTGAACATAAACACTGTAAGACCAGATAAAAAGTAGCTGAAAATCAATCATGCCCAAGTCATTTTCCAAAAACACATGAATGGAAAAAGCCCTTATGTTTTATTCTTTATGCTGGCCATGTCTAGAAGGGTGAAATGTTGTTATATTGACAAAACAGAACTGCCTCACAAATGAATTGGGTTTATTTGAAGTTATTGTTAGATAACCTTAACAGTCAAGGGTTGAATACAGACTGAGAGAGAAGGAGAAAGAGAGAAAATATGAGAGACAGATGGAGTGTGAAAGAGAGATGCGGAGAGAGAGAGAGAGAGAGAGAGAGAGAGAGAGAGAGAGAGAGAGAGAGAGAGAGAGAAAAAGACAAAGATGGAGAGAATGAGAGAGAGAGAGAACGAAAGGGGGAGGAGAGAGCCAAAAGGACATTAGACTCCCAGGTCCACCTTGAGGTTCCTGATTGTGTTTAAAATGAGAGCGGAGCCACGCGACGCTGAAACTCAGAAAGAAAAGAGAAAATCAATACAGTGCAATTAAACACAAAGCTTGGTTCTGCAGGGCTGAAGGGAATTTGTTATTTATTACATTCAGCCCCCACTCCATCCCTCTATCCCTCCTGCCTCCAACAAAGGGAGTTCTTTCTCCCATCCTTTCTCCAGGTAATCTGACTTGCTCCTTCAGACAGGACTCTTAAAGCGATTGTGCAGGAGGCCTGGGGAATTCGGGAGCGCCACCGTATATCGATCCGCCCCCGGCAGCTCCCGTCAGCTTCCAACCGGGAGAGAGTCAGAACGGAAGACAGGCTGAGGGAGAAGAGTGGGATCTGGTTGGGAGAAAACCAGGAGAGAGTCAGAACGGAAGGCAGGCTGAGGGAGAAGAGTGGGATCTGGTTGGGAGAAAACCAGGAGAGAGTCAGAACGGAAGGCAGGCTGAGGGAGAAGAGTGGGATCTGGTTGGGAGAAAACCGGGAGAAACAGGCCTGACCGTTCTGGCTGGTTGACAATCTGGGAGATACTTCAGTGGAGAGAGAGAGGAACGCACACACACTTGAATATTAAAATTACACATTTTAAGTAAAAAGTTATGTAATCTTTGTACAAGTTTGGCTGCTTTGGGATCCAAGGCCAGAATTTCATATTCATATAGTCTCTCTTCATCAGAGAAGATCAGAGTTTCATATACATATAGTCTCTCTTCATCAGAGAAGATCAGAGTTTCATATACATATAGTCTCTCTTCATCAGAGAAGATCAGAGTTTCATATACATATAGTCTCTCTTCATCAGAGAATATCAGAGTTTCATATACATATAGCCTCTCTTCATCAGAGAAGATCAGAGTTTCATAAACATAGAGTTTAGTATACACAGGCTCTATTCATTAGAGAGAGAACGATAGAGGGGTACGCTCTGTGTCTGGCTGGGTAAATAGCTCTGGGTCTGGCTGGGTAAATAGCTCTGGGTCTGGCTGAGTAAATAGCTCTGTGTCTGGCTCGGTAAATATCTCTGTGTCTGGCTGGGTAAATAGCTCTGTGTCTGGCTGGGTAAATAGCTCTGTGTCTGGCTGGGTAAATATCTCTGGGTCTGGCTGGGTAAATAGCTCTGTGTCTGGCTGGGTAAATAGCTCTGGGTCTGGCTGGGTAAATAGCTCTGGGTCTGGCTGAGTAAATAGCTCTGTGTCTGGCTCGGTAAATATCTCTGTGTCTGGCTGGGTAAATAGCTCTGTGTCTGGCTGGGTAAATAGCTCTGGGTCTGGCTGGGTAAATAGCTCTGTGTCTGGCTGGGTAAATACCTCTGGGTCTGGCTGGGTAAATACCTCTGGGTCTGGCTGGGTA
Source organism: Oncorhynchus clarkii lewisi (assembly GCF_045791955.1). Taxonomy (NCBI): domain Eukaryota; kingdom Metazoa; phylum Chordata; class Actinopteri; order Salmoniformes; family Salmonidae; genus Oncorhynchus; species Oncorhynchus clarkii. Next base: position 81,893,445 of record NC_092152.1, on the reverse strand, counting down.
AATAGCTCTGGGTCTGACTGGGTAAATAGCTCTGGGTCTGGCTGGGTAAATAGCTCTGGGTCTGACTGGGTAAATAGCTCTGGGTCTGGCTGGATAAATAGCTCTGGGTCTGACTGGATAAATAGCTCTGGGTCTGACTGGGTAAATTGCTCTGGGTCTGGCTGGGTAAATAGCTCTGGGTCTGACTGGGTAAATTGCTCTGGGTCTGGCTGGGTAAATAGCTCTGGGTCTGACTGGGTAAATAGCTCTGGGTCTGGCTGGATAAATAGCTCTGGGTCTGACTGGATAAATAGCTCTGGGTCTGACTGGGTAAATTGCTCTGGGTCTGGCTGGGTAAATAGCTCTGGGTCTGACTGGGTAAATTGCTCTGGGTCTGGCTGGGTAAATAGCTCTGGGTCTGGCAGGGTAAATAGCTCTGAGTCAAAATAGTTTTGTCTGCAGAAGAATTTCATGGCAATAATCTATGTATGAGAACGAAAGAAAGATAAAACATTTTTTGTAACTCGGAATGGAATGAAAACATTGTTCCTCCAACCTCACATTCACATTTTTTATAATTTTTTTGCAATTCTTTCTTTCCACAATTCACGTTGACCTTTATTGTTGACACTGAGAGAATTAAACAGAACACGCTGTGTACAGCATGACGTTCGATACTACCTACTGACTCATTCCACTCGATGACCACAAACCCACTACTGCCTCCATTAGCTCTTGTTGTCTTCCCAGCGATGGCAGACACTCAGGTCTCACACAGGCTGAGCCTTAGACTAAACACCTGCATTGACCCTGTCCACCACTGATCTATGAAAGGTCACAGACATTCATATACATGAATTCATATAAATATATACACCTCCCACTGTATAGTATGTTACAGACCTTGGCCTGCAGTATACAGACACTACAGCTGAGTGTCTGGAATGGATTCCACATCAACACAACAGTCTATTCATCTCACAGCTGGTACAGATCCCTTCACTGGAAGAAGGGAGAGACGGAGGGAGGACAGGGAGGAGAGAAGATTAGACAGGCCCACCTGTTTGTGAGAAAGTTGGGAGGAAGTATGAGGACCAGTGTTTTCCTCCTCTGATATGGTGGAGACACATTTTAATTGTCATGTCCTTGAGAGATGTTGATAGGTAATGGACCTCAAATAGGTCTTTGTTGGGTTTTGTCTTCTCACATTGTTGTGTAATCAACGACCTTGAGAGGACACACACACACACAAACACGCACATGCAATTCCCCTCTTCCTCACTCCCTTTTATGCTTCCAAAACCCTGAGGAAATTAGAGGTCTTGTGTCGTTGTTTTACTTGGACCTTGTTTCTTTTATTTTCCCTCCCTCTTCCTCCATCGGCCTCCGTGGGTGAATTTGATCCAAGCCCGGGATTGAGGAGCGGGGTGACTAAATGAAATATTGATCCACTGCTCCGTGGCCTTGCCTTCACCTTGTCCAGCGTGGTGAGTTACTGAGTCTTCCGTTCTGCTTGTAATAGGAATTATTACAGAGGGCTGGGGCGAGTCATTACTGGGCATGGTGGAGAGGGAAGAGAGGAGGGGCCCACCATATATTTCTGTAAAGAAGTTATTTACCTCAGCCCCCAACCTCCATCCAAATCTCCCCGCCTCCTACCTCCTCCACTCCCCTCTGACCGCCCTGCCTGTCAAGGCTCATGGCTCCCTGTCTTGCTTAACCTTGATTCCATTCTGCTAACTGTCATTAATCATCCGGGGTGTCAGGGGAACTTTATCAAATGCAGGTTGGACTGAGAGGCTAACACAGTAACACTCTTAGAGGGAGGGAGAACAGAGGGAGAGTGTCTGAGGACCTGTGGGAGTGCTGGGGTGGTGGATTGTGTGTGTGTGTGTGTGTGTGTGTGTGTGTGTGTGTGTGTGTGTGTGTGTGTGTGTGTGTGTGTGTGTGTGTGTGTGTGTGTGTGTGTGTGTGTGTGTCTTTAAGTGTGTGCATCCCAAAGTAACCCAATTAAATGACACACTCTGAGGTGTGTGTTTCTCTCTCTCTCTGTGTGTGTGTGTGTGTGTGTGTCTGTATGTGTGTGTGTGTGTGTGTGTGTGTGTGTGTGTGTGTGTGTGTGTGTGTGTGTGTGTGTGTGTGTGTCTTTAAGTGTGTGCATCCCAAAGTGGGACGTTTTATGTTGTGTGTGTGTGTGTGTGGTGTGTGTGCTTGCGTGCATGCGCGCGTGTGTGTGTGTCTGTGTGTGTGTCTGTGTGTGTGTGGTGTGTGTGTGGTGTGTGTGTGTCTTTGAGTGTGTGCATCCCAAAGTGGGACGTTTTATGTTGTGTGTGTGTGTGTGTGTGTGTGTGTGTGTGTGTGTGTGTGTGTGTGTGTGTGTGTGTGTGTGTGTGTGTGTGTGTGTGTGTGTGTGTGTGTGTGTGTGTGTGTGTGTGTGTGTGTGGTGTGTGTGTGTCTTTGAGTGTGTGCATCCCAAAGTGGGACGTTTTATGTTGTGTGTGTGTGTGTGTGTGTGTGTGTGTGTGTGTGTGTGTGTGTGTGTGTGTGTGTACTAAAAGGGATGGTACTGTAAATATAACATCTGCAGCACTGACCTGCTAGTGTAGTGGAGTTTGATGTATCCCTGTGTGGCTCTGTGAGGAGGTTTGTTTGATAGATCCTCTGCTGCTGTGCCCTTGCCTAAGCCCTGCCCCGTCTGGCTCCTCCATGCCGGGACCCCACTGAAGGTCATCACTGATGGAGAGCCCTGGAATGATCCATCCTGAGACCAGGAACTACAGGGGACAGAGATGGTTTGGGGAGGGACTGAGAGAGGGGCAAGAGGGGGACGTATGTTTCCTAAGGTATCCTAAGGGGGAAAAGGAGGGTCATCAATTCCAGTATATCCGTTGTCGTTCGACCCTCCTCAGAGATTGAATATGGGTTAGAAGGAGAGAGCAGTGTCATGTTCCTGGTGAATTTGACACAATATGAATGTCAAGAGGAAATGAAGTAGCTGTTCAGAAGTACTGTATGTAACTAAAGTGTTTTCATTCCAGTAAATGGCAGTGCTCTTAGGCTTTGAAGTCCTTATCTGTCGGCTTCTAACAGTCATCCTCATAACAATGTTGCTATCAGACTCATCTCATATTGTCCTCTGGTACTTAAAGACAACCATTAGTATTAAGAGAGGGGGGGGGGGGGGGGGGGGGGGGGGGGGGGTGAGACAGAAAGAGAGAGGGGGGGAGAGGGGGGGAGAGAGAGGGGGAGAGAGAGAGAGAGCTACGAGAGAGAGAGAGACAGAGAGAGGGGGGAGAGAGAGAGAGGGGGAGAGAGAGAGTGGTTAGAGAGATAGAGAGAGAGAGAGAGAGAGAGAGAGAGAGAGAGAGAGAGAGAGAGAGAGAGAGAGAAACAATCTCATCCTGGAATCTCCAAGGCCTGAGGTCATCTTCCTTTGGGCCTCAGAGCAGGAACCTGGACTTCACCAAAGAAATCGGAAATACAGACATCGTCATCCTACAAGAAATCTGGTACAGAGGAGACTGACCCACTGGTTGCCCTCTAGGTTACAGAGAGCTGATAGTCCCATCCAAACTACCAGGTGTGAAACAGAGAAGGGACTTAGGGGGTATGCTAATTTGGTATAGAGCAGACCTAACTCACTCCATTAAATTAATCAAAACAGGAAAATGTTACATCTGGCTAGAAATGAATAAGGAAATTATCTCAACAGAGAGAAATGTCCTCCTGTGTGCTACCTATATCCCCCCACTAGAATCCCCATACTTTAATGAAGACAGCTTCTCCATCCTGGAGGGGGAAATCAATCATTTCCAGGCCCAGGGACATGTACTAGTCTGTGGCGACCTAAATTCCAGAACCGGACAATAACCTGACACCCTCAGCACACAGGGGGACAAACACCTGCCTAGAGGTGACAGCATTCCCTCCCCCATATGCCCCCCTAGGCACAACTATGACAACATAACCAACAAAAACGGGTCACAACTCCTGCAGCTCTGTCGCACGTTGGGTATGTACATAGTCAATGGTAGGCTTCGAGGGGGCTCCTATTGTAGGTACACCTATAGCTCATCTAGTAGTACTGTAGACTACTTTATCACTGACCTCAACCCAGTGTCTCTCAGAGCGTTCACAGTCAGCCCACTGACACCCCTATCAGACCACAGCAAAATCACAGTGTACAGTGCCTTGCGAAAGTATTCGGCCCCCTTGAACTTTGCAACCTTTTGCCACATTTCAGGCTTCAAACATAAAGATATAAAACTGTATTTTTTTGTGAAGAATCAACAACAAGTGGGACACAATCATGAAGTGGAACGACATTTATTGGATATTTCAAACTTTTTTAACAAATCAAAAACTGAAAAATTGGGCGTGCAAAATTATTCAGCCCCCTTAAGTTAATACTTTGTAGCGCCACCTTTTGCTGCGATTACAGCTGTAAGTCGCTTGGGGTATGTCACTATCAGTTTTACACATCGAGAGACTGACATTTTTTCCCATTCCTCCTTGCAAAACAGCTCGAGCTCAGTGAGGTTGGATGGAGAGCATTTGTGAACAGCAGTTTTCAGTTATTTCCACAGATTCTCGATTGGATTCAGGTCTGGACTTTGACTTGGCCATTCTAACACCTGGATATGTTTATTTTTGAACCATTCCATTGTAGATTTTGCTTTATGTTTTGGATCATTGTCTTGTTGGAAGACAAATCTCCGTCCCAGTCTCAGGTCTTTTGCAGACTCCATCAGGTTTTCTTCCAGAATGGTCCTGTATTTGGCTCCATCCATCTTCCCATCAATTTTAACCATCTTCCCTGTCCCTGCTGAAGAAAAGCAGGCCCAAACCATGATGCTGCCACCACCATGTTTGACAGTGGGGATGGTGTGTTCAGCTGTGTTGCTTTTACGCCAAACATAACGTTTTGCATTGTTGCCAAAAAGTTCAATTTTGGTTTCCTCTGACCAGAGCACCTTCTTCCACATGTTTGGTGTGTCTCCCAGGTGGCTTGTGGCAAACTTTAAACGACACTTTTTTTATGGATATCTTTAAGAAATGTCTTTCTTCTTGCCACTATTCCATGAAGGCCAGATTTGTGCAATATGCGACTGATTGTTGTCCTATGGACAGAGTCTCCCACCTCAGCTGTAGATCTCTGCAGTTCATCCAGAGTGATCATGGGCCTCTTGGCTGCATCTCTGATCAGTCTTCTCCTTGTATGAGCTGAAAGTTTAGAGGGACGGCCAGGTCTTGGTAGATTTGCAGTGGTCTGATACTCCTTCCATTTCAATATTATCGCTTGCACAGTGCTCCTTGGGATGTTTAAAGCTTGGGAAATCTTTTTGTATCCAAATCCGGCTTTAAACTTCTTCACAACAGTATCTCGGACCTGCCTGGTGTGTTCCTTGTTCTTCATGATGCTCTCTGCGCTTTTAACGGACCTCTGAGACTATCACAGTGCAGGTGCATTTATACGGAGACTTGATTACACACAGGTGGATTGTATTTATCATCATTAGTCATTTAGGTCAACATTGGATCATTCAGAATTCCTCACTGAACTTCTGGAGAGAGTTTGCTGCACTGAAAGTAAAGGGGCTGAATAATTTTGCACGCCCAATTTTTCAGTTTTTGATTTGTTAAAAGAGTTTGAAATATCCAATAAATGTCGTTCCACTTCATGATTGTGTCCCACTTGTTGTTGATTCTTCACAAAAAAATACAGTTTTATATCTTTATGTTTGAAGCCTGAAATGTGGTAAAAGGTCGCAAAGTTCAAGGGGGCCGAATACTTTCGCAAGGCACTGTACTTGAACAGAGCAATACTTAATCACGAGGCATCAAAGCCAAAGGAACTGAGCAATATTAAGAAATGCTATAGATGGTAGGACTGTAGTGTGGAAACCTACCAAAAAACAATTAGCCAACAACAAATTCAATCCCTTTTAAACAACTTCCTGGACAAAACGTTCCACTGTAATAGTGAAGGTAAAAAACTTGGCAGTAGAAAATCTAAAAAGCATATTTCACCTCTCAGCTTCCCTATCAAATCTAAGAATTTCAAACAGAAAACTAAAGAAAATGTACAACAATGACAAATGGTTTGATGAAGAATGCAAAAACCTAAGAAAGAAATTGAGAAAACTGTCCAACCAAAAACCTAGAAACCCAGAAAACCTGAGCCTACTCCTTCGCTATTGTCACGCCCTGACCTTAGATATCTCTGTTTTCTATATATTTTGGTTAGGTCAGGGTGTGACTAGGGTGGGTACTCTAGTTTTTTGTGTGTCTAGGGGTTTTTGTTTGTCTAGGGGTTTTGTATGTCTATGTTGGCCTGACATGGTTCCCAATCAGAGACAGCTGTTTATCGTTGTCTCTGATTGGGGATCATATTTAGGCAGCCCTTTCCCACTTTCTGGTGTGGGATCTTGTCTACACTCAGTCGCCTGAGTGCACAACAGTAGCTTCACGTTTCGTTCGTTCGTTCGTTCGTTCGTTCGTTCGTTTGTTCGTTCGGTGTTTTGTTTTGTTTTGTTTTTGTTTTGTTTTAGTTTCAGTTCATTAAAAATATGTGGAACTCTATTCACGCTGTGCCTTGGTCTCATCATTACGATGATCGTAACAGCTATGGTGAATCACTAAAACAATACAGAAATACACTAAGGAAAAAGAAGGAACAGCTCGTAAGAAATTAGCTCAATGTAATTGAAGAATCCATAGAATCTAACGACTTCTGGGAAAATTGGAAAATAAAGACAACCACTTCTGGGAAAATTGGAAAATAAAGACAACCACTTCTGGGAAAATTGGAAAACAAACAACAACACAAAGAGTTATCTATCCAAAATGGAGATGTATGGATAAACCACTTCTCCAATCTTTTTGGCTCTAGAACAAAGAACAAACAGCAAAAACATATACATGATCAAATACAAATCTTAGAATCAGCTATTAAAGAATACCAGAACCCACTCATTGAATGAACTACAGGACGAAATAAAACCATCCAACCCAAAAAGGCCTGTGGGTTGATGGTATTCTCAATGAAATTATAAAATATACAGACAACAAATTTCAATTGGCTATATTTAAACTCTTTAACATCATCCTCAGCTCTGGCATATTCCCCAATATTTGGAACCAAGGACTGATCACCACAATCCACAAAAGTGGAGACAATATTAACCGCAATAACTACCGTGGGATATGCTTCAACAGCAACCTTGGGAGAATCCTCTGCATTATAAACAACAGACTTGTACATTTACTCAGCAAAAACAATGTACTGAGCAAATGTCAAATTGGCTTTTCACCAAATTATCATATGACAGACAACATACTCACCCTGCACACCCTAATTGACAAACAAACAGACCAAAACAAAGGCAAAGTCTTCTCATGCTTTGTTGATTTAAAAAAAGCCTTCGACTCAATTTGGCAAGAGGGTCTGCTATACAAATTGATGGAAAGTGGTGTTGGGGGAAACACACATTTCTTTCCAGAGGTCCGTGGTGTGAGACAGGTAGGCAACTTGAGCCCCACCCTCTTCAACATATATATCAACAAATTGGCGAGGGCACTAGAACAGTCTGCAGCACCCGGCCTCACCCTACTAGAATCTGACGTCAAATGTCTACTGTTTGCCGATGATTTGGTGCTTCAGTCACCAACCAAGGAGGGCCTACAGCAGCACCTAGATCTTCTGCACAGATGCTGCCAGACCTGGGTCCTGACAGTAAATCTCAGTAAGACCAAAAATAATGGTGTTCCAAAAAAGGTATCACAAATACAAATTCCATCTAGACACCGTTGCCATAGAGCACACAAAAAACTATACATACCTTGGCCTAAACATCAGCACCACAGGTAACTTCCACAAAGCTGTGAATGATCTGAGAGACAAGGCAAGAAGGGCATTCTATGCCATCAAAAGGAACATAAAATTCAACATACCAATTAGGATCTGGCTAAAAATACTTGAATCAGTTATAGAACCCATTGCCCTTTATGGTTGTGAGGTCTGGGGTCTGCTCACCAACCAAGAATTCACAAAATGGGGAATTCACCAAATTGAGACTGCATGCAGAATTCTACAAAAATATCCTCAGTGTACAACGTAGAACACCAAATAATGCATGCAGAATAATTAGGCAGACACCCGCAAATGATCAAAATCCAGAAAAGAGCCGTTAAATTCTACAACCACCTAAAAGGAAGCGATTCCCAAACCTTCCATAACAAAGCCATCACCTACAGAGAGATGAACCTGGAGAAGAGTCCACTAAGAAAGCTGGTCCTGGGGCTCTGTTCACAAACACAAACAGACCCCACAGAGCCCCAGGACAGTAACACAATTAGACCCAACCAAATTATGAGAAAACAAAAAGATAATTACTTGACACATTGGAAGGAATTCACAAAAAAACAGAGCAAACTAGAATGCTATTTGGTCCTAAACAGAGAGCACACAGTGGCAGAGTACTTGACCACTGTGACTGACCCAAATTTAAGGAAAGCTTTGACTATGTACAGACTCAGTGAGCATAGCCTTGCTATTGAGGAAGGCTGCCGTAGGAGAGCCAGGCTCTCAAGAGAAGACAGGCTATGTGCACACTGCCCACAAAATGAGGTGTAAACTGAGCTGCACTTCCTAACCTCCTGCCAAATGTATGACCATATTAGAGACACAGATTACATAGATCCACAAAGAATTAAAAAACAAACCCAATTTTGATAAACTCCCATATCTATCGGGTGAAATACCACAGTGTGCCGTCACAGCTGCAAGATTTGTGACCTGCTGCCACAAGAAAAGGGCAACCAGTGAAGAACCATTGTAAATACAACCCATATTTATGTGGATTTAGTTTCCCTTATGTACTTTAACCATTTGCACATCGTATCAACACTGTATTGTCATGATGTAGGCCTGGGGGTAGGTTTATGACAGTCATAAATACCTCTTCCCCCCTTTTTCCTCTCTCTACCCTACTGATGTGAAATTTGAAAACCCCTTGGTTAACATAGAGATTCTGGGAACATCAGAAGGTGGGGGGAAATTAACTATATTCTGGTAATCCGACCAACATATGCGGTGGTACTTAATAAATATGATGTCAGTTCGGTTGTCATCTGAGACATTCTTCTCAATGATAGGATGACATAAACTCTACAGTGGAAAGTCTACACATCAGAGTTATCGGATTCACATGGAATTGTTGTTCAATTTAAATGTTTGAATATAAAATTATTGGTGAAGAGATTAACTGTAATTTTAGCTTCCAAATTAGAGATTTGGGTTTTCATAAGGTTAGGGCTCTGCTCAATCAGTGGCCCGCCCCTGTGAAGAGACATGGGTTATACAACTTTTTAGACACACCCTTCTCGCTCCACTATATAAAGCCTTGACGAAAATGTAACCTCCTGTTCCAAGTACGTAAGGTCTGCAGCCTCTGCGTTAAAAGGACTAACAAGTCAACTACAGAACTAAGCCAACCTCAGCGTGAGCTTTGGTTGCGAATGGTATGAACTTTGAACTCTTATTCACTACAGAAGTGATACCTCCTAGCCGTTGAGTTAGCAACAGCAGTTGCAAACGCGGGCTAGGAAAGAACAGACAGAGTATCCCATCTACCACACAACGACGTTACTACAATGTTTCCAATTGACCACCAGAGACATTCTTCAAAGGACAAAGTACTCGGTTTGGCAACACAGCCTTCCATCTACCACCAACCTACCAAAGCGCAGCTCAGAGTAAATATTTATAGCATTTTCCTTTTCCAAATGGGCGATAATTTAGAATGCATAAGATACTGTATTTACGATAGCACAGCTTCTCCCTTTGTCCCTCAGTCTTCCTGCTCTTTCACTCAAACCCAGCCCCTTTTCTTTTGTGTAACCAGCTGTCATATCTGTTCCGCCCGCTAGTGACGTTTTCCTTTATGATGTAATTTGTAATCAAGGTATAATTAATTCTGTGTATATGTAATTCTGTGTGATTAGTTAGGTATTTAGTAAATAAATAATGAAACCCAATGTTGTATTGCTGGATCAACTTGTTAGCCAGGGTTCGTGAAGATAACCAAGAATTTACAACTTTCAGATGAGACTGAATTAAGGTGACGATTAATATTGACTGCTATTGATGTAAAATATTACTAGGTCTTAAGAGTTTATTCAGGAGATAACAGCTCTATAAATATTATTTTGTGGTGCCCCGACTCTCTAGTTAATTACGTTTACATGATTAGCTCAATCAGGTAATTTTAATTACGGAGAAAGGATTTTATAGAATAGCATGTCATATCACTTAATCCGGCATAGCCAAAGACACGACAGTATATATGTCCATAATGTGACATTTGAAATGTCTTCATTCTTTTGGAACTTCTGTGAGTGTAATGTTTACTGTCCATTTGTATTGTTTATTTCACTTTTGTTTATTATCTACTTCCCTTGTTTTAGCAATGTAAACGTATGAACTTAATTGAACGCCAACCTTGTCTTTTACAGAATGTCAAATAACAATCCCTCCAGGAGGTGGAGACTGTTATCTGACACACCAGGAAGTGTGCCACCTCCTTGGTTCCTGTACCCTGCCCTGCCACACCACCTACCAACCACCCACCACCTCCTTGGTTCCTGTACCCTGCCCTGCCCTACCACACCACCTACCAACCAACCACTACCTCCTTGGTTCCTGTACCCTGCCCTGCCACACCACCTACCAACCACCCACTACCTCCTTGGTTCCTGTACCCTGCCATACCACACCACCTACCAACCACCCACCACCTCCTTGGTTCCTGTACCCTGCCATACCACACCACCTACCAACCACCCACTACCTCCTTGGTTCCTGTACCCTGCCATACCACACCACCTACAAACCACCCACTACCTCCTTGGTGTCTGTACCCTGCCCTACCACACCACCTACCAACCACCCACCACCTCCTTGGTTCCTGTACCCTGCCCTGCCCTACCACACCACCTACCAACCAACCACCCACCACCTCCTTGGTTCCTGTACCCTGCCCTGCCCTACCACACCACCTACCAACCACCCACCACCTCCTTGGTTCCTGTACCCTGCCCTACCACACCACCTACCAACCACCCACCACCTCCTTGGTTCCTGTACCCTGCCCTACCACACCACCTCCTTGGTTCCTGTACCCTGCCCTACCACACCACCTACCAACCACCCACCACCTCCTTGGTTCCTGTACCCTGCCCTACCACACCACCTCCTTAGTTCCTGTACCCTGCCCTACCACACCACCTCCTTGGTTCCTGTACCCTGCCCTACCACACCACCTCCTTGGTTCCTGTACCCTGCCCTACCAAACATCCACCCACATCCTGCAACACAACCACCAGCGACCCACCACCCACGTCCAGGCCAGCCCTGTGGTATGATGTTCCCCTCCATCCCCTACTAACGAGATCAGCCCTCATAGATTATATTACTGCACCACTCAATTACATTAAATCTCAATTTACGGACCTTAAGGAGCTCCAGGCAATGCTGGGGCTTCGACCTTGTCAGAGAGCAGAGACTCTGACCACAGAGAGAGAGAGAAAGATGGAGGGAGGGGGAGAGAGGGAGCGAGAGGGATTGAGACTGAGAGATATGGGGGAGTGCGTTTGAGAAGATAGAGTGGTACATGGAGGACAGGGGGAAAGAGAAGATCGATAAGGCAGGAGAGCAGTGATGAAGATTGAAGAGTGAGGAGAATAGGATAGAGGGAGGAAAACAGGGATGGACGGAGGAGGGAGCTGAGATTGCGGAGGAGTGATGGCTATTGCTGAGAGTGTATTGACAGAAACCACCATGAGACAGGAACGGAAATCCCGGAGGTGACCTGGACGAGCTGCAATGCCTCCTGTGACATTTATGGGTCACAATGACGGTCTGGGTCTGTCGGAGAGACGGACGGATGGACCAAAATCTTTCACTGTTATTCAGGCCTGTCCTTTACTTTCCTCTACCCACAATGCACCCTCTGAATGGAACTCAATGTCCCAGAGTTCTGACACTGTTATTCAGGCCTGTCCTTTACTTTCCTCTACCCACAATGCACCCTCTGAATGGAACTCAATGTCCTAGAGTTTTGACACTGTTATTCAGGCCTGTCCTTTACTTTCCTCTACCCACAATCCACCTTCTGAATGGAACTCAATGTCCGAGAGTTCTGATACTCCATCTGGTTCATGGCCCCTGAGAGAGACAGAGAGAATCACTTTGGCCTTTTCAAGGGGGGCAAAATAAACTATCCAAAATAAAGAGACTGCCCTTTGAAACAGTAGGGTGGAAATTGGTGCACAAAATGGCGCAAGGAAGGGTTGACTTGATAGTCAAGCTGGCAGAGAAAGTTTTGCATACAATATACATTAAGGACATACTTCACACTGCCCTGTACATTGGAAATAAACATTCTAAAGAAAGCAATTAAGTTTTCTAATGCATCATTTATAAACCTTAAATTACATACTCTACAGGCTTCCTAAGAGAGAGAGATAAATAATGGAGAAAATAATACTAAATTCCCCATTTCACCAGAATTAGTGATTTCACATGATTGATGGTGATGCATTCCCCTCTCTCAATAGTCCTCAGAATGATTCTAACTCTCATTTCTCTCTCATATTACATCACAATAAAGCATGGCAGGGCTTAAGGCCAAACATTACTTACCAACTAATGCACCAGCCCCCGCCTGGCCCAGACGCCTTATCACAATGCCCTAATGCAGTCTGTTGGTCCATAACACAGCTGCTATTTGCAGGCAGTGCTCCTCAGATTGGAAAATAGGCTGAGGAATGAGTTTTAGCTGTGGCCTTACACACTCTCTCTCTCACACACACACACACACACACACACACACACACACACACACACACACACACACACACACACACACACACACACACACACACACACACACACACACACACACACACACACACACAAGTTCCATCTGCACGCTGTCTTCCAAAGAGGAACCTAATGAATATTTCCCTTTGAGTGAGAGCAGTAGGCAAAACAAACAGCAGACTGCTTCTCTGGAAGAGGGATGAGAAGGAGAAGCATGAGAAGCACTGACTGGGGACCACATTTTTGGCAACCCGCGCATCCTCCCCTCGCCTCAATCCCACTTCAATTCCCATATCGTTTCTGTCCAACATGGCAACCACTGATGGCAACATGCACCCTAGAGGGCTCAAGACTTAGGACTGTGACACCATTCCCAAATCCCCCAAACACACATATCCCTGCTTCTCCTGACTACCCCCTCCCCTCCCCTCCATGGTGGCTGGTGATTACATCAGGCCTCCCTGTGGACATGCCTGGTTGATCAGATCAGATCAAAGGGCTCTGACGTGGGAGAATACCCAGGGAGGGAGCACTCCTGGGTTCCCGCCGGGCACAGATGGCAGTGGCACACAGCGAGGCTGGAGGTCTGGGACAGAGCATGGCTGGGAGGGAGGGAGAGAGAGAGAGGATGGCAGAGCATGGCTGGGAGGGAGGGAGAGAGAGAGAGGATGGCAGAGCAGGGGAATCAGAGGGATGGAACAGGCCTTGGTGGTGCTGAAGGCGTACAGAAGGAAAACCTTCAACATGGAGGAAAAGAGAGAGAACGGGTAGAGAGAGAGAGAGCGGGTAGAGAGAAAGAGAGAGCTGGTAGAGAGAAAGAGAGCGGGTAGAGAGAAAGAGAGAGCGGGTAAAGAGAGAGAGAGCTGGTAGAGAGAAAGAGAGAGCGGGTAGAGAGAGAAAGAGAGAGCTGGTAGAGAGAAAGAGAGCGGGTAGAGAGAAAGAGAGAGCGGGTAAAGAGAGAGAGAGAGTGGGTAAAGAGAGAGAGAGCAGGCAGAGAGTGAAAGAGAGAGGGTAGAGAGAGAGAAAGAGAGAGCGGGTAGAGAGAAAGAGAGCGGGTGGAGAGAGAGAGAGATGGAAAGAGAGAGAGGGAAAGAGAGCAAGAGAAAGAGGGAAAGAGGGAAAGGGGGCAGGGATGTGATTTTGAAGAGGAGAGCCAAGCAATCTTTCCTGTCCTTTGAAGCCTGTCTTGTGGTGTCTCTCCAGGGACTGACAGAAAGATTGGGTTTCTGCTGCTGGAATGTGTCAGTATTCTGAGACTGAATTTGAAGACTCTGTTTAAAGCCTTTGGTCAAGGTGGGCGTTGCTACCAGCTCTCACAGTCTCATGACAAGGCTTATGGTTTGGGATAGGCTGAAAACAAAAATATAAAAAATATCTTTCTACTGCTGGATTTGAACTTGCAACCTTTGGAATCAGAGGGAGGTGCTTATGTCCATCTACCATCCCCATCCACAAAGCTGAAGCAAAACCCAAATCTACTTGAGGGTAACATCGCTCACTGTTGCCCCTAGAAGCCAGTTTCCACGGCGGTTGACCTGGCTGGTGACCTGGCTGGGGACCTGGCTGGTGACCTGGCTGGGGACCTGGCTGGGGACCTGGCTGGTGACCTGGCTAGTGACCTGGCTGGGGACCTGGCTGGTGACCTGGTTGGGGACCTGGCTGGGGACCTGGCTGGAGACCTGGCTGGTGACCTGGCTGGTGACCTGGCTGGTGACCTGGCTGGTGACCTGGCTGGGGACCTGGCTGGGGACCTGGCTGGTGACCTGGCTGGTGACCTGGCTGGTGACCTGGCTGGGGACCTGGTTGGTGACCTGGCTGGTGACCTGGCTGGGAACCTGGCTGGTGACCTGGCTGGTGACCTGGCTGGGGACCTGGCTGGGGACCTGGCTGGTGACCTGGCTAGTGACCTGGCTGGGGACCTGGCTGGTGACCTGGCTGGGGACCTGGCTGGTGACCTGGCTGGGGACCTGGCTGGTGACCTGGCTGGTGACCTGGCTGGGGACCTGGCTGGGGACCTGGCTGGGGCTGTTTGGTTTTATAGAATTAGAACATTTACAGTCAGACACAACAACAACAACATGCTGGGCTTCTTGCTACTAAGGGAAAGCATCATCCTTTCTCTTTCACAGACACACACACACACACACACACACACACACACACACACACACACACACACACACACACACAGAGACCCCCCCCCCCCCCCCCCCCACACACACACACACGCAAACACACACACCTTATTAGATTTACATGTAATTATATTATGAATGTAAACTCTTTTGGCTTGAGTGTCTGCATAGAGTACAGTCTCTGTGCCATGTGTGCCCATTCATCATACCATAAGCTCTCTGAGGTCTCCAGTGACTCTGTGCTATGGCAGTGCACTGCAGGTCTGATGTAGGTTTGATGCTGCGGTCCATCAGAGCAGAAGTAATGTGCTATGGATCAATAGCAGCAGCAGAGAGACCCAGCAGACCCAGTCTACC
The DNA here is from genome assembly GCF_045791955.1 of Oncorhynchus clarkii lewisi. Lineage (NCBI taxonomy): Eukaryota > Metazoa > Chordata > Actinopteri > Salmoniformes > Salmonidae > Oncorhynchus > Oncorhynchus clarkii. The sequence continues at coordinate 81,878,091 of NC_092152.1, read as the reverse complement.
CAGCAGACCCAGTCTACCCAGAAGACCCAGTCTACCCAGAAGACCCAGTCTACCCAGCAGACCCAGCAGACCCAGTCTACCCAGCAGACCCAGTCTACCCAGAAGACCCAGTCTACCCAGCAGACCCAGTCTACCCAGCAGACCCAGTCTACCAGCCAGACCCAGTATACCCAGCAGACCCAGCAGACCCAGTCTACACAGCAGACCCAGCAGACCCAGTCTACATAGCAGACCCAGCAGAACCAGTCTACACAGCAAACCCAGCAGACCCAGTCTACACAGCAGACCCAGTCTACCCAGCAGACCCAGTCTACCCAGAAAACCAAGCAGACCCAGTCTACCCAGAAGACCCAGCAGACCCCGTCTACCCAGCAGACCCAGCAGACCCAGTCTACCCAGCAGACCCAGTATACACAGCAGACCCAGCAGACCCAGTCTACACAGTAGACCCAGCAGACCCAGTCTACACAGCAGACCCAGCAGACCCAGCAGACCCAGTCTGCCCAGCAGACCCAGCAGACCCAGTCTACCCAGCAGACCTAGTCTACACAGCAGACACAGCAGACCCAATCTACCCAGCAGACCCAATCTACCCAGCAGACCCAGCAGACCCAGTCTACCCAGCAGACCTAGTCTACATAGCAGACCCAGTCTACCCAGCAGACCCAGTCTACACAGCAGACCCAGTCTACCCACCAGACCCAGTCTACCCAGCAGACCCAGTCTACAAAGCCGACCCAGCAGACCCAGTCTACCCAGAAGACCCAGTCTACCCAGCAGACCCAGTCTACCAAGCAGACCCAGTCTACCCAGAAGACCCAGTCTACCCAGCAGACCCAGTCTACCCAGAAGACCCAGCAGACCCCGTCTACCCAGCAGACCCAGCAGACCCAGTCTACCCAGCAGACCCAGTCTACACAGCAGACCCAGCAGACCCAGTCTACACAGCAGACCCAGCAGACCCAGTCTACACAGCAGACCCAGCAGACCCAGTCTACACAGTAGACCCAGCAGACCCAGTCTACACAGCAGACCCAGCAGACCCAGTCTACACAGCAGACCCAGTAGACCAAGTCTAACCAGCAGACCCAGTATACCCAGCAGACCCAGTCTACACAGTAGACCCAGCAGATCCAGTCTACACAGCAGACCCAGCAGACCCAGTCTACACAGCAGACCCAGCAGACCCAGTCTAACCAGCAGACCCAGCAGACCCAGTAGACCCAGTCTAACCAGCAGACCCAGCAGACCCAGTAGACCCAGTTTACCCAGCAGGCCCAGTCTACCCAGCAGACCCAGTCTAACCAGCAGACCCAGCAGACCTAGTCTACCGAGCAGACCCAGCAGACCCAGTCTACCCAGCAGACCCAGTCTAACCAGCAGACCCAGTCTACACAGCAGACCCAGCACACCCAGTCTACACAGCAGACCCAGCAGACCCAGTCTACACAGCAGACCCAGCAGACCCAGTCTACACAGCAGACTCAGCAGACCCAGTAGACCCAGCAGACCTAGTCTACACAGCAGACCCATCAGACCCACCAGACCCAGCAGACCCAGTAGACCCAGCAGACCCAGTCTACACAGCAGACCCAGCAGACCCAGCAGACCCAGTCTACACAGCAGACCCAGCAGACCCAGCAGACTCAGTCTACACAGCAGACCCAGCAGACCCAGTCTACACAGCAGACCCAGCAGACCCAGTATACCCAGTAGACCCAGCAGACCCAGTCTACACAGCAGACCCAGCAGACCCAGTCTAACCAGCAGACCCAGTCTACCCAGCAGACCCAGTCTACACAGCAGACCCAGTCTACACAGCAGACCCAGTAAACCCAGTCTACACAGTAGACCCAGCAGACCCAGTCTACCCAGCAGACCCAGTCTACTCAGTAGACCCAGCAGACCCAGCAGACCCAGTCTACACAGCAGACCCAGTAAACCCAGTCTACACAGCAGACCCAGTCTACCCAGCAACCCAGTCTACCTAGCAGACCCAGTAAACCCAGTCTACACAGCAGACCCAGTCTACACAGCAGACCCAGTCTACATAGCAGACCCAGTAAACCCAGTCTACACAGCAGACCCAGTCTACACAGCAGACCCAGTCTACATAGCAGACCCAGTCTACCCAGTAGACCCAGCAGACCCAGTCTACACAGCAGACCCAGCAGACCCAGTCTACCCAGCAGACCCAGTCTACCCAGCAGACCCAGACTACTCAGTAGACCCAGCAGACCCAGCAGACCCAGTCTACCCAGCAACCCAGTCTACCTAGCAGACCCAGTCTACTCAGTAGACCCAGCAGACCCAGCAGACCCAGTCTACCCAGCAACCCAGTCTACCTAGCAGACTCAGTCTACTCAGTAGACCCAGCAGACCCAGCAGACCCAGTCTACCCAGCAACCCAGTCTACCTAGCAGCAGTAACAGCCAAGCTACCACAGCTCCCCCTCCCCGTCCCCGTGTAATGCATTGTGGATATATTTTCAGTGGGTTTTATCGCTCCATAATGCATTATAAGGCCTGCTATAAAAACTCATACCAGCTCATAAGGCTCTTTAAAAGTACCAAAGCTATACAGTAAATATCTATAAATGCATTAATAAGGCATTACACAGCAGACACACAGGTGGCTGGCCACAGTTTCCCTCATGTGGGGTACTGTGCCTGTAGTGGCTCCTTGAGTGCTGGGCTAATCCCACAGGCTTTATGATTAACAGTAAACATTTCAACAACCGGGGCAAAGCGCAAACTTCTCTGATAACCCTCAAGCTGTCCTTTACAGAAACTCCCTCTCTCTATAGGCCTATCCATCTCACTCTGTTGCTGTCCTCCCCTGTGTCTTGGTCTCTCTCTCTCTCTCAATTCGTTTCAAGGGCTTTATTGGCATGGGAAACATGTGTTAACATTCCCAAAGCAAGTGAAGTAGATAATAAACAAAACTGAAATAAACAATGCAAATGAACAGTGAACATTACACTCACAGAAGTTCCAAAAGAATAAAGGCATTTCAAATGTCATATTATGTATATATACAGTGTCGTAACGATGTGCAAGTAGAGTACAAAAGGGAAAATAAATAAGCATAAATATGGGTTGTATTTACAATAGTGTGTGTTCTTCACTGGTTGCCCTTTTCTTGTGGCAACAGGTCACAAATCTTGCTGCTGTGATGGCACACTGTGGTGTTTTACCCAGTAGATATGGGAGTTGATCAATATTGGGTTTGTTTTCGATGGATCTGTGGATCTGTGTAATCTCCCCCGCTGTCTGTCTGTGTGTCTCTGTCTCTGTCTCTGTCTCTGTCTCTGTGTCTGTGTCTGTGTCTGTCTCTGTCTCTGTCTCTGTCTCTGTCTCTGTCTCTCTCTCTCTCTCTCTGTCTCTCTCTCTCTCTGTCTCTCTCTCTCTCTCTCTCTCTCTCTCTCTCTCTCTCTCTCTCTCTGTCTCTCTCTCTCTCTCTCTCTCTCTGTCTCTCTCTCTGTCTCTCTCTCTCTGTCTCTCTCTCTGTCTCTCTCTCTCTCTCTCTCTGTCTCTGTCTCTGTCTCTCTCTCTCTCTCTCTGTCTCTGTCTCTACCTTTCATTTAGGTAGCTAGCTAATTGTTGTTAGATTGGTATGAAGGTGTATCAACTGTTGATACACATTTTGGTTCAAACTTGTTGCCACAAATTGTGACATTTTCATCTGTTAAATACTTTTTCTTTCATTTTTCACTTTCATTATTTTCTTTATCATTGACTTTCTGTTCCAAAACGTATCTCTCAGATTCTCCAAGCTGTGGTATGACAAAGTAGTGTTATCTGTTGCTGCCTCAAGCCTTCTATACTGCATTTCAGAGACGATTGTTTACCGAGGACCTGACAAATAGACAGACAGATGCTAGTGAGCGCCGCAGACACCTTGTCGACTCTGAGAGGGAACGGCGGTGGTGGCGCTAGCGTCACGTGCGTTCCTCCACTCGGCTCTGCGTTATCAGGCAGCAGATTGATTTCTGGGTCCATCTGGATGCCGTTCCCTTTGTTTATCAGAGTTCAGTTTAGAGGACCTATGATGTATTGATGTGTGCGCTGCGAATTACCCCACTAAAAGCACCCAAAACATCTCTTTGGGATGGATAGGTTCTGTACTTTCATTTGTGACGGTGAATTGTTGCTGCTCAGGGCACGTCTAGTGGGGGGGTGGGTGATGGTAGAGGAAGGAGGGAGGAAGGAGGGAGGTAGGTGATGGGAGAGGAAGGAGGGAGGTGGTGATGGGAGAGGAAGGAGGGAGGTGGTGATGGGAGAGGAAGGAGGGAGGTGGTGATGGAGAGGAAGGAGGGAGGTGGTGATGGGAGAGGAAGGAGGGAGGTGGTGATGGAGAGAAAGGAGGGAGGTGGTGATGGAGAGAAAGGAGGGAGGTGGTGATGGAGAGGAAGGAGGGAGGTGGTGATGGGAGAGGAAGGAGGGAGGTGGTGATGGAGAGAAAGGAGGGAGGTGGTGATGGAGAGAAAGGAGGGAGGTGGTGATGGAGAGGAAGGAGGGAGGTAGGTGATGGGAGAGAAAGGAGGGAGGTGGGTGATGGGAGAGGAAGGAGGGAGGTGGGTGATGGGGAGGAAGGAGGGAGGTGGGTGATAAGAGAGGAAGGAGGGAGGTGGGTGATGGAGAGGAAGGAGGGAGGTGGGTGATAAGAGAGGAAGGAGGGAGGTGGGTGATAAGAGAGGAAGGAGGGAGGTGGGTGATGGGAGAGGAAGAAGGGGGGGGGTTGATGGAGAGGAAGGAGGGAGGTGGTGATGGGAGAGGAAGGAGGGAGGTGGGTGATGAAGAGGAAGGAGGGAGATGGGTGATGAGAGGAAGGAGGGAGGTGGTTGATGGAGAGGAAGGAGGGAGATGGGTGATGGAGAGGAAGGAGGGAGGTGGGTGATGGAGAGGAAGGAGGGAGGTGGGTGATGGGGAGGAAGGAGGGAGGTGGGTGATAAGAGAGGAAGGAGGGAGGTGGGTGATGGAGAGGAAGGAGGGAGGTGGGTGATAAGAGAGGAAGGAGGGAGGTGGGTGATAAGAGAGGAAGGAGGGACGTGGGTGATGGGAGAGGAAGAAGGGAGGGGGTTGATGGAGAGGAAGGAGGGAGGTGGGTGATGGGGAGGAAGGAGGGAGGTGGGTGATAAGAGAGGAAGGAGGGAGGTGGGTGATGGAGAGGAAGGAGGGAGGTGGTTGATGGAGAGGAAGGAGGGAGGTGGGTGATGGAGAGGAAGAAGGGAGGTGGGTGATGGAGAGGAAGGAGGGAGGTGGTTGGTGGAGAGGAAGGAGGGAGGAAGGAGGGAGGTGGTTGATGGAGAGGAAGGAGGGAGGTGGGTGATGGGAGAGGAAGGAGGGAGGTGGTGATGGAGAGAAAGGAGGGAGGTGGTGATGGAGAGAAAGGAGGGGGTGGGTGATGGTAGAGGAAGGAGGGAGGTGGTGATGGGAGAGGAAGGAGGGAGGTGGTGATGGAGAGAAAGGAGGGAGGTGGTGATGGGAGAGGAAGGAGGGAGGTGGTGATGGGAGAGGAAGGAGGGAGGTGGTGATGGAGAGGAAGGAGGGAGGAAGGAGGGAGGTAGGTAGGTGATGGAGAGGAAGGAGGGAGGTAGGTGATGGAGAGGAAGGAGGGAGGTGGGTGATGGAGAGGAAGGAGTGAGGTGGGTGATGGGAGAGGAAGGAGGGAGGTGGGTGATGGGAGAGGAAGGAGGGAGGTAGGTGATGGGAGAGAAAGGAGGGAGGTGGGTGATGGGAGAGGAAGGAGGGAGATGCGTGATGGGGAGGAAGGAGGGAGATGGGTGATAAGAGAGGAAGGAGGGAGGTGGGTGATGGAGAGGAAGGAGGGAGGTGGGTGATAAGAGAGGAAGGAGGGAGGTGGGTGATAAGAGAGGAAGGAGGGAGGTGGGTGATGGGAGAGGAAGAAGGGGGGGGGTTGATGGAGAGGAAGGAGGGAGGTGGGTGATGGGAGAGGAAGGAGGGAGGTGGGTGATGAAGAGGAAGGAGGGAGATGGGTGATGAGAGGAAGGAGGGAGGTGGTTGATGGAGAGGAAGGAGGGAGATGGGTGATGGAGAGGAAGGAGGGAGGTGGGTGATGGAGAGGAAGGAGGGAGGTGGGTGATGGGGAGGAAGGAGGGAGGTGGGTGATAAGAGAGGAAGGAGGGAGGTGGGTGATGGAGAGGAAGGAGGGAGGTGGGTGATAAGAGAGGAAGGAGGGAGGTGGGTGATAAGAGAGGAAGGAGGGAGGTGGGTGATGGGAGAGGAAGAAGGGAGGGGGTTGATGGAGAGGAAGGAGGGAGGTGGGTGATGGGGAGGAAGGAGGGAGGTGGGTGATAAGAGAGGAAGGAGGGAGGTGGGTGATGGAGAGGAAGGAGGGAGGTGGTTGATGGAGAGGAAGGAGGGAGGTGGGTGATGGAGAGGAAGAAGGGAGGTGGGTGATGGAGAGGAAGGAAGGAGGTGGTTGATGGAGAGGAAGGAGGGAGGAAGGAGGGAGGTGGTTGATGGAGAGGAAGGAGGGAGGTGGGTGATGGGAGAGGAAGGAGGGAGGTGGTGATGGAGAGAAAGGAGGGAGGTGGTGATGGAGAGAAAGGAGGGGGTGGGTGATGGTAGAGGAAGGAGGGAGGTGGTGATGGGAGAGGAAGGAGGGAGGTGGTGATGGGAGAGGAAGGAGGGAGGTGGTGATGGAGAGAAAGGAGGGAGGTGGTGATGGGAGAGGAAGGAGGGAGGTGGTGATGGGAGAGGAAGGAGGGAGGTGGTGATGGAGAGGAAGGAGGGAGGAAGGAGGGAGGTAGGTAGGTGATGGAGAGGAAGGAGGGAGGTAGGTGATGGAGAGGAAGGAGGGAGGTGGGTGATGGAGAGGAAGGAGGGAGGTGGGTGATGGGAGAGGAAGGAGGGAGGTGGGTGATAAGAGAGGAAGGAGGGAGGTGGGTGATGGGAGAGGAAGAAGGGAGGGGGTTGATGGAGAGGAAGGAGGGAGGTGGGTGATGGGAGAGGAAGGAGGGAGGTGGGTGATGAAGAGGAAGGAGGGAGATGGGTGATGGAGAGGAAGGAGGGAGGTGGTTAATGGAGAGGAAGGAGGGAGGTGGGTGATAAGAGAGGAAGGAGGGAGGTGGGTGATGGAGAGGAAGGAGGGAGGTGGGTGATAAGAGAGGAAGGAGGGAGGTGGGTGATAAGAGAGGAAGGAGGGAGGTGGGTGATGGGAGAGGAAGAAGGGAGGGGGTTGATGGAGAGGAAGGAGGGAGGTGGGTGATGGGAGAGGAAGGAGGGAGGTGGGTGATGAAGAGGAAGGAGGGAGATGGGTGATGGAGAGGAAGGAGGGAGGTGGTTAATGGAGAGGAAGGAGGGAGATGGGTGATGGAGAGGAAGGAGGGAGGTGGGTGATGGAGAGGAAGGAGGGAGGTGGGTGATGGGGAGGAAGGAGGGAGGTGGGTGATAGAGAGGAAGGAGGGAGGTGGGTGATGGAGAGGAAGGAGGGAGGTGGGTGATAAGAGAGGAAGGAGGGAGGTGGGTGATAAGAGAGGAAGGAGGGAGGTGGGTGATAGAGAGGAAGGAGGGAGGTGGTTGATGGAGAGGAAGGAGGGAGGTGGGTGATGGAGAGGAAGGAGGGAGGTGGTTGATAGAGAGGAAGGAGGGAGGGAGGAGGGAGGTGGTTGATGGAGAGGAAGGAGGGAGGTGGGTGATGGAGAGGAAGAAGGGAGGTGGGTGATGGAGAGGAAGGAGGGAGGTGGTTGATGGAGAGGAAGGAGGGAGGAAGGAGGGAGGTGGTTGATGGAGAGGAAGGAGGGAGGTGGGTGATGGAGAGGAAGGAGGGAGGTGGTTGATGGAGAGGAAGGAGGGAGGAAGGAGGGAGGTGGTTGATGGAGAGGAAGGAGGGAGGTGGGTGATGGAGAGGAAGAAGGGAGGTGGGTGATGGAGAGGAAGGAGGGAGGTGGTTGATGGAGAGGAAGGAGGGAGGAAGGAGGGAGGTGGTTGATGGAGAGGAAGGAGGGAGGTGGGTGATGGAGAGGAAGAAGGGAGGTGGGTGATGGAGAGGAAGGAGGGAGGTGGTTGATGGAGAGGAAGGAGGGAGGAAGGAGGGAGGTGGTTGATGGAGAGGAAGGAGGGAGGTGGGTGATGGAGAGGAAGGAGGGAGGTGGTTGATGGAGAGGAAGGAGGGAGGGAGGAGGGAGGTGGTTGATGGAGAGGAAGGAGGGAGGTGGGTGATGGAGAGGAAGAAGGGAGGTGGGTGATGGAGAGGAAGGAGGGAGGTGGTTGATGGAGAGGAAGGAGGGAGGAAGGAGGGAGGTGGTTGATGGAGAGGAAGGAGGGAGGTGGGTGATGGAGAGGAAGAAGGGAGGTGGGTGATGGAGAGGAAGGAGGGAGGTGGTTGATGGAGAGGAAGGAGGGAGGAAGGAGGGAGGTGGTTGATGGAGAGGAAGGAGGGAGGTGGGTGATGGAGAGGAAGAAGGGAGGTGGGTGATGGAGAGGAAGGAGGGAGGTGGTTGATGGAGAGGAAGAAGGGAGGTGGTTGATGAAGAGGAAGAAGGGAGGTGGGTGATGGAGAGGAAGAAGGGAGGTGGGTGATGGAGAGGAAGGAGGGAGGTAGGTGATGAAGAGGAAGGAGGGAGGTGAAACTAGTATTTGTCTGTACACTATTATCTCTGACTACTGATTGAACAGCTACTACAAAGCCTTTCAATATTATTCTGAAGACCCAGACCAAAAATGCTTACTTTTTCTGTACTGGGTTAGATGTGTGTGTAAATATGTTACAGTAGTCTGAAGGTGTCCTCTTTGACTTTTGTGTACTAACACAATGCAACGCAGCACCACACATTACTACACAACACACACTATACAACACCACAACACACACTAAACAGCACCCCACAACACCACACAACACACACTATACAACACCACAACACACACTAAACAGCACCCCACAACACCACACAACACACACTATACAACACCACACAACACACACTAAACAGCACCCCACAACACCACACAACACACAATATACAACACCACACAACACACACTAAACAGCACCCCACAACAACACACAACACACACTATACAACACCACACAACACACACTATACAACACCACACAACACACACTATACAACACCACACAACACACACTATACAAGACCACACCACACAACACCACACCACACCACACTATACAACACCACACATCACACTCTATACAACACCCCACAACACACATTATACAACACCACACAACACCACACAACACACACTATACAACACCACACATCACACTCTATACAACACCACACAACACACGCTATACAACTCCACACAACACCATACAACACACACTACACAACACACACTATACACACTACACAACACCACACAATATCACACAACATACAACACCACACACACCACACAGCACAACACAACACAAAACAACACCACACTACACAACATAACACCAAACCACACAATATAACACACCACACAACACAGTATATTCCCCATCCCTTCGCTCAGCACTTCCTTCCCCTCCTTGACTTCCCTCTCTCTCATTCTGTCTTCCTTCTCTTCCTTGACTTCTCTCTCTCTCTCTCTCTCTCTCTCTCTCTCTCTCTCTCTCTCTCTCTCTCTCTCTCTCTCTGTCTTCCTTCCCCTCCTCGACTTCCCTCTCTCTCATTCTGTCTTCCTTCCCCTCCTTGACTTCCCTCTCTCTCTCTCTCTCTCTCTCCCTCTCTCTCTCTCTGTCTCTCTCTCTCTCTCTCTCTCTCTCTCTCTCTCTCTCTCTCTCTCTCTCTCTCTCTCCATCTTCCTTCCCCTCATAAAGCAGGGTCAGTAGTTAATTATCTCGACAGCCTGTTTGCAGCCGTACTGCTCCACACCTAATTAAGAAACTTGGTTAATTAAAAAAAGCTGCAATAAGGCCGTAATGGGCGGGAAAACTGAGTTAGTTAGTCTCTGAGGGAACCAATAATGATCATACCAAATATTTATGCGTGGATGGCCAGAGTAAACAGTCAGTTCCTTCTGGTGCTGGATCACTGGATGCATCGTACTTTATATCCACTACCCAGAACCCATGTGGTGTCAGGGGCCTCGCGGATCGGATTGCAAAATGTGTAGAACAGCAGGAAATATACTTTAACACGGCAACGTTTTCTCATAGCCTCATGACCAAATGTGTTGAAGTGCAGGAAGGTGCCCCAAATGCAGTAGTCTGGAGAGCAGTCAGTCCGGCCCTGCAGAGCAGTCAGTCTGGCCCTGCAGAGCAGTCAGTCTGGCCCTGTAGAGCAGTCAGTCCGGCCCAGTAGAGCAGTTAGTTTGGCCCTGCAGAGCAGTCAGTCCGGCCCTGCAGAGCAGTCAGTCTGGCCCTGCAGAGCAGTCAGTCTGGCCCTGCAGAGCAGTCAGTCCGGCCCTGCAGAGCAGTCAGTCCGGCCCTGCAGAGCAGTCAGTCCGGCCCAGTAGAGCAGTCAGTCTGGCCCTGTAGAGCAGTCAGTCTGGCCCAGTAGAGCAGTCAGTCCGGCCCTGCAGAGCAGTCAGTCCGGCCCTGCAGAGCAGCCAGTCCGGCCCTGCAGAGCAGTCAGTCCGGCCCTGCTGAGCAGTCAGTCCAGCCCTGTAGAGCAGTCAGTCCGGCCCTGCAGAGCAGTCAGTCCGGCCCTGTAGAGCAGTCAGTCTGGCCCTGCATAGCAGTCAGTCTGGCCCAGTAGAGCAGTCAGTCTGGCCCTGCAGAGCAGTCAGTCAGGCCCTGTAGAGCAGTCAGTCTGGCCCTGCAGAGCAGTCAGTCCGGCCCTGCAGAGCAGTCAGTCTGGCCCTGCAGAGCAGTCAGTCCGGCCCTGCAGAGCAGTCAGTCCGGCCCTGTAGAGCAGCCATTGATGTTAGGCCATGTAAATAGCTGTGGTTGTGTTGTTGCCTGAGACAGATGACAGTGCATCATTCACCATGACCACATGTATAATGGATCTCTAAAGCATATAGACAGATAAACAGGCAGGACATTCATCCTTATAAGGACAGAGTGAGATGAAGGCTACAGAACTACACTTCTCTTGTAGGGCAGAGATTTGTGACAGAGGGAGCAGAGGGAAGAGCGCCCCCTACTGGCCCTCCAACGCCACCGCATCTGGTCTCTCATCCAGGGAGCGATCAGGACCAACCCTGCTTAGCTTAAGGGGGACAGCAGCAGAGGTATGGAGGGCAGTGCTGTAGGTCTATGGGTGCTGGCACACGTAATGTATGATATAAAAACACCGTTCCCTGCATTTGCCTGGCATGCGAACGCATGTAAATACCTTCATGAATTCTAATGGCACGTTTACAATACAATGCAGTGAACACAAGTAACCGAAGTGGCTTAAACACAGCACATTCACCACATAGCAAATGGAAACTTTGGGCTGTAAATTTACACACAAGGCCAAGAAATCTGCAAAGCTATTACTATGCAGATGAAGAGAGAGGCGAAGAGGAGGGAGGGAGGGAGGGAGGGAGGGAGGGAGGGAGGGAGGGAGGGAGGGAGGGAGGAGGGAGTCAATAATGAGTGTTTCTCCAGTCCTGTTCCATTAGTGCTCGGGCCAAGACCGGGCCGTGATTGGTGGGCTTGGCTCCTCAGAGTTGGGTTGTTGATGTGTGTTGGAATAATCAGGACCGTCTAACAGTACAGTCGTACATGGAGGGTTGTGTTGATGTTTTGGTTATGGAAGATTGAAGGCAGCATCGTCAGGGTAGGGGAATGGGGAAATGGGGTTGGGGAATGGGGAAATGGGGTTGGGGAATGGGGAAATGGGGTAGGGGAATGGGGAAATGGGGTTGGGGAATGGGGAAATGGGGTTGGGGAATGTGGAAATTGGGTTGGGGAATGGGGAAATGGGGTAGGGGAATGGGGAAATGGGGTAGGGGATTGGGGAAATGTGGTAGGGGAATGGGGAAATGGGGTAGGGGAATGGGGAAATGGGGTAGGGGAATGGGGAAATGGGGTTGGGGAATGGGGAAATGGGGTAGGGGAATGGGGAAATGGGGTAGGGGAATGGGGAAATGGGGTAGGGGAATGGGGAAATGGGGTTGGGGAATGGGGAAATGGGGTAGGGGAATGGGGAAATGGGGTAGGGGAATGGGGAAATGGGGTAGGGGAATGGGGAAATGGGGTAGGGGAATGGGGAAATGGGTTAGGGGAATGGGGAAATGTGGTAGGGGAATGGGGAAATGGGGTTGGGGAATGGGGAAATGGGGTAGGGGAATGGGGAAATGGGGTAGGGGAATGGGGAAATGGGGTTGGGGAATTGGGAAATGGGGTAGGGGAGCTGCTTCCCCATTCTATCTAAGATGGTGTGTGTAACCTGGACATGGAGAAAAATGGAACACTGTAAACAAAAATCCGGGACACTCAAATGAGTATGATATCTAACATTTGGCATAGTATGTATTCATTTGTGGATGTCCTTCATCCATTTTGTATCATATGTTACAAATGACAATTTACTTGATATGTTGCGTATTTTAATTTGTTGTGGCTAACGTTAGTTAGTTGGCTAGGTGGCTAACGCAAATGTTAGGTAGGTTACCTAGGTGGCTAACATTAGCTAGGCGTTAGAGGTTAAGGTTAGAGTTAGGGTAAAGGGTTAAGGTTAGGATTATGAGTTAGGGTAAAGGGATAAGGTTAGGATTAGGAGGTAGGGTAAAGGGTTAAGGTTAGGGTTAGGAGTTAGGGTAAATGGTTAAGGTTAGGAGTTAGGGTAAATGGTTAAGGTTAGGAGTTAGGGTAAAGGGGTAAGGTTAGGGTTAGGAGTTAGGGTAAAGGGTTAAGGTTAGGATTAGGAGTTAGGGTAAAGGGTTAGGAGTTAGGGTAAATGGTTAAGGTTAGGAGTTATGGGTAAAGGTTTAAGGTTAGGGTTAGGAGTTAGGGTAAAGGGTTAGGAGTTAGGGTAAAGGGTTAAGGTTAGGGTTAGGAGTTAGGGTAAAGGGTTAAGGTTAAGGTTAGGAGTTAGGAGTTAGGGTAAAGGGTTAAGGTTAGGGTTAGGGTTAGAGTAAAGGGTTAGGAGTTAGGGTAAAGGGTTAGGGTTAGGAGTTAGGGTAAAGGGTTAGGAGTTAGGGTAAAGGGTTAAGGTTAGGAGTTAGGGTAAAGGTTTAAGGTTAGGGTTAGGAGTTAGGGTAAAGGGTTAGGGTTAGGAGTTAGGGTAAAGGGTTAAGGTTAGGGTTAGGAGTTAGGGTAAAGGGTTAAGGTTAGGAGTTAGGGTAAAGGGTTAAGGTTAGGGTTAGGAGTTAGGGTAAAGGGTTAAGGTTAAGGTTAGGAGTTAGGAGTTAGGGTAAAGGGTTAAGGTTAGGGTTAGGGTTAGAGTAAAGGGTTAGGAGTTAGGGTAAAGGGTTAGGGTTAGGAGTTAGGGTAAAGGGTTAAGGTTAAGGTTAGGAGTTAGGAGTTAGGGTAAAGGGTTAAGGTTAGGGTTAGGGTAAAGGGGTAAGGTTAAGGTTAGGAGTTAGGGTAAAGGGATAAGGTTAGGATTAGGAGGTAGGGTAAAGGGTTAAGGTTAGGGTTAGGAGTTAGGGTAAATGGTTAAGGTTAGGAGTTAGGGTAAATGGTTAAGGTTAGGGTTAGAGTTAGGGTAAACGGGTAAGGTTAGGGTTAGGAGTTAGGGTAAAGGGTTAAGGTTAGGATTAGGAGTTAGGGTAAAGGGTTAGGAGTTAGGGTAAATGGTTAAGGTTAGGAGTTAGGGTAAAGGGTTAGGAGTTAGGGTAAAGGGTTAGGAGTTAGGGTAAAGGGTTAAGGTTAGGAGTTAGGGTAAAGGTTTAAGGTTAGGGTTAGGAGTTAGGGTAAAGGGTTAGGGTTAGGAGTTAGGGTAAAGGGTTAAGGTTAGGGTTAGGAGTTAGGGTAAAGGGTTAAGGTTAGGAGTTAGGGTAAAGGGTTAAGGTTAGGGTTAGGAGTTAGGGTAAAGGGTTAAGGTTAGGGTTAGGGTTAGAGTAAAGGGTTAGGAGTTAGGGTAAAGGGTTAGGGTTAGGAGTTAGGGTAAAGGGTTAAGGTTAAGGTTAAGGTTAGGAGTTAGGAGTTAGGGTAAAGGGTTAAGGTTAGGGTTAGGGTAAAGGGGTAAGGTTAAGGTTAGGAGTTAGGGTAAAGGGTTAAGGTTAAGGTTAAGGTTAGGAGTTAGGAGTTAGGGTAAAGGGTTAAGGTTAGGGTTAGGGTAAAGGGTTAAGGTTAGGGTTAGGGTAAAGGGGTAAGGTTAGGGTTAGGAGTTAGGGTAAAGGGTTAAGGTTAGGGTTAGGGTAAAGGGGTAAGGTTAGGGTTAGGAGTTAGGGTAAAGGGTTAAGGTTAAGGTTAGGAGTTAGGAGTTAGAGTAAAGGGTTAAGGTTAGGGTTAGGGTAAAGGGTTAAGGTTAGGGTTAGGGTAAAGGGGTAAGGTTAGGGTTAGGAGTTAGGGTAAAGGGTTAAGGTTAGGGTTAGGAGTTAGGGTAAAGGGTTAAGGTTAAGGTTAGGAGTTAGGAGTTAGGGTAATAGGTTAAGGTTAGGGTTAGGGTAAAGGGGTAAGGTTAGGGTTAGGAATTAGAGTAAAGGGTTAAAGTTAGAGGAAGGGTTAGCTAACATGCAAAGTAGCAAGTATTGCGAAGTTGCTAATTATCTAAAATTGTCCGTGATGAGAATCTAACACCCAACCTTTGGGATGCAAGACGTCCATGTTGAGCACCTCCCATCCACCTCCACCAAGCACCTTCCTATCGTTTTAGCCTTAAGTAACCTTCCGTCTTTTTGTAACAATACCAAATGTATCATACTAATTTGAGTGTCCCCGAATTTCCATTTACTATGTGGTTGTGTGTGTGTGTGTGTGTGTGTGTGTGTGTGTGTGTGTGTGTGTGTGTGTGTGTGTGTGTGTGTGTGTGCGTGCGTGCGTGCGTGCGTGCGTGCGTGCGTGCGTGCGTGCGTGCGTGCGTGCGTGCGTGTGTGTGTGTGTGTGGAAGAGAGGTCAGTGAGTCCTTGTAATAACAGTATAACCACACTTCATATCCCTGACCTTGAGCCACTCATCATATACCAGAAGGGCACAAACTATCAGACATGACAAAGTGGACCTGAAAGACCCATTTTTTTTTTACCTCAGGCCTGGAAGTTTTCTCCTGTAATTTGATTGAACTTTTAAACCAATTGAGGTAAGCATGGTTTTACAAATGGAGATTGTATTTCCACATGAATGGAAAATGTCAAAAAGCCTCTGATAAAACTGCAGTGTCAAATAATTCACATTGGATAAAAGAAGCAGATGAGTGAACACAGTACCTCGTTTTGTTTTTCTACAAAGGTGATGGAATTGTTTTGACTATGAATGTTCTGTACATGTAGTAGAAGAACAGCGCACAGAGCCGACAGCTGCTGTATGGGATTTCACCAGCGAAGCTGAATCACGGTGGGGAACAGAGACTGTGAAGGTACATTTTGTAGACAATTTATCTACATACAAGAGTTATTCCGTGTGAATGCAGAGACTGGAGGCTGTAAAACCTTTCTACCAAGGTGGCCTCGTTTTGCTGTACAAATTCCTCACATTTATCTACCTACTCAAGAAAAACTATGAGTGAACTATGAATTCACGTGGTATATCTCTTTGTGTTTCGTGTTCTGACTGTCCAAAATTAGCGTCTTCTTCCTGTCCCTCGTCCACTATTCATGGTAAAGTAGAAATAGAATGATAGACGACTCATACAAAAACATTCAACACGTTCCTCTTACAGTATTCTATGACAAAGTTAACAAGACAGTATATATGAATCATTGGACTGTTCCCTCCAGTCTTAAGGTTCTTTGTTGGGTTGGAATGTGAGCACTAGGACGAAGGGACATTACAAAAACAACCATCCTAGAAAAGACAACTCTATACCTTCATGGTAATAGAAAAGACAACTCTATACCTTCATGGTAATAGAAAAGACAACTCTATACCTTCATGGTAATAGAAAAGACAACTCTATACCTTCATGGTAATAGAAAAGACAACTCTATACCTTCATGGTAATAGAAAAGACAACTCTATACCTTCATGGTAATAGAAAAGACAACTCTATACCTTCATGGTAATAGAAAAGACAACTCTATACCTTCATGGTAATAGAAAAGACAACTCTATACCTTCATGGTAATAGAAAAGACAACTCTATACCTTCATGGTAATAGAAAAGACAACTCTATACCTTCATGGTAAGAAAAGACAACTCTATACCTTCATGGTAATAAAAAGACAACTCTATACCTTCATGGTAATAGAAAAGACAACTCTATACCTTCATGGTAATAGAAAAGACAACTCTATACCTTCATGGTAATAGAAAAGACAACTCTATACCTTCATGGAAAAGACAACTCTATACCTTCATGGTAATAGAAAAGACAACTCTATACCTTCATGGTAATAGAAAAGACAACTCTATACCTTCATGGTAATAGAAAAGACAACTCTATACCTTCATGGTCTATACCTTCATGGTAATAGAAAAGACAACTCTATACCTTCATGGTAATAGAAAAGACAACTCTATACCTTCATGGTAATAGAAAAGACAACTCTATACCTTCATGAATAGAAAAGACAACTCTATACCTTCATGGTAATAGAAAAGACAACTCTATACCTTCATGGTAATAGAAAAGACAACTCTATACCTTCATGGTAATAGAAAAGACAACTCTATACCTTCATGGTAATAGAAAAGACAACTCTATACCTTCATGGTAATAGAAAAGACAACTCTATACCTTCATGGTAATAGAAAAGACAACTCTATACCTTCATGAAGAAGACAACTCTATACCTTCATGGTAATAGAAAAGACAACTCTATACCTTCATGGTAATAGAAAAGACAACTCTATACCTTCATGGTAATAGAAAAGACAACTCTATACCTTCATGGTAATAGAAAAGACAACTCTATACCTTCATGGTAATAGAAAAGACAACTCTATACCTTCATGGTAATAGAAAAGACAACTCTATACCTTCATGGTAATAGAAAAGACAACTCTATACCTTCATGGTAATAGAAAAGACAACTCTATACCTTCATGGTAATAGAAAAGACAACTCTATACCTTCATGGTAATAAAAAGACAACTCTATACCTTCATGGTAAGAAAAGACAACTCTATACCTTCATGTTAATAGAAAAGACAACTCTATACCTTCATGGTAATAGAAAAGACAACTCTATACCTTCATGGTAATAGAAAAGACAACTCTATACCTTCATGGTAATAGAAAAGACAACTCTATACCTTCATGTTAATAGAAAAGACAACTCTATACCTTCATGGTAATAGAAAAGACAACTCTATACCTTCATGGTAATAGAAAAGACAACTCTATACCTTCATGGTAATAGAAAAGACAACTCTATACCTTCATGGTCTATACCTTCATGAAAAGACAACTCTATACCTTCATGGTAATAGAAAAGACAACTCTATACCTTCATGGTAATAGAAAAGACAACTCTATACCTTCATGTAATAGAAAAGACAACTCTATACCTTCATGGTAATAGAAAAGACAACTAGAAAAGACAACTCTATACCTTCATGGTAATAGAAAAGACAACTCTATACCTTCATGGTAATAGAAAAGACAACTCTATACCTTCATGGTAATAGAAAAGACAACTCTATACCTTCATGGTAATAGAAAAGACAACTCTATACCTTCATGGTAATAGAAAAGACAACTCTATACCTTCATGGTAATAGAAAAGACAACTCTATACCTTCATGGTAATAGAAAAGACAACTCTATACCTTCATGGTAATAGAAAAGACAACTCTATACCTTCATGTTAATAGAAAAGACAACTCTATACCTTCATGGTAATAGAAAAGACAACTCTATACCTTCATGGTAATAGAAAAGACAACTCTATACCTTCATGGTAATAGAAAAGACAACTCTATACCTTCATGGTAATAGAAAAGACAACTCTATACCTTCATGGTAATAGAAAAGACAACTCTATACCTTCATGGTAATAGAAAAGACAACTCTATACCTTCATGGTAATAGAAAAGACAACTCTATACCTTCATGGTAATAGAAAAGACAACTCTATACCTTCATGAAAAGACAACTCTATACCTTCATGGTAATAGAAAAGACAACTAGAAAAGACAACTCTATACCTTCATGGTAATAGAAAAGACAACTCTATACCTTCATGGTAATAGAAAAGACAACTCTATACCTTCATGGTAATAGAAAAGACAACTCTATACCTTCATGGTAATAGAAAAGACAACTCTATACCTTCATGGTAATAGAAAAGACAACTCTATACCTTCATGGTAATAGAAAAGACAACTCTATACCTTCATGGTAATAGAAAAGACAACTCTATACCTTCATGGTAATAGAAAAGACAACTCTATACCTTCATGGTAATAGAAAAGACAACTCTATACCTTCATGGTAATAGAAAAGACAACTCTATACCTTCATGGTAATAGAAAAGACAACTCTATACCTTCATGGTAATAGAAAAGACAACTCTATACCTTCATGGTAATAGAAAAGACAACTCTATACCTTCATGGTAATAGAAAAGACAACTCTATACCTTCATGGTAATAGAAAAGACAACTCTATACCTTCATGAAGAAAAGACAACTCTATACCTTCATGGTAATAGAAAAGACAACTCTATACCTTCATGGTAATAGAAAAGACAACTCTATACCTTCATGGTAATAGAAAAGACAACTCTATACCTTCATGGTAATAGAAAAGACAACTCTATACCTTCATGGTAATAGAAAAGACAACTCTATACCTTCATGGTAATAGAAAAGACAACTCTATACCTTCATGGTAATAGAAAAGACAACTCTATACCTTCATGGTAATAGAAAAGACAACTCTATACCTTCATGGTAATAGAAAAGACAACTCTATACCTTCATGGTAATAGAAAAGACAACTCTATACCTTCATGGTAATAGAAAAGACAACTCTATACCTTCATGGTAATAGAAAAGACAACTCTATACCTTCATGGTAATAGAAAAGACAACTCTATACCTTCATGGTAATAGAAAAGACAACTCTATACCTTCATGGTAATAGAAAAGACAACTCTATACCTTCATGGTAATAGAAAAGACAACTCTATACCTTCATGGTAATAGAAAAGACAACTCTATACCTTCATGGTAATAGAAAAGACAACTCTATACCTTCATGGTAATAGAAAAGACAACTCTATACCTTCATGGTAATAGAAAAGACAACTCTATACCTTCATGGTAATAGAAAAGACAACTCTATACCTTCATGGTAATAGAAAAGACAATGGTAATAGAAAAGACTCTATACCTTCATGGTAATAGAAAAGACAACTCTATACCTTCATGGTAATAGAAAAGACAACTCTATACCTTCATGGTAATAGAAAAGACAACTAATAGAAAAGACAACTCTATACCTTCATGGTAATAGAAAAGACAACTCTATACCTTCATGGTAATAGAAAAGACAACTCTATACCTTCATGGTAATACCTTCATGGTAATAGAAAAGACAACTCTATACCTTCATGTTAATAGAAAAGACAACTCTATACCTTCATGGTAAAGAAAAGACAACTCTATACCTTCATGTTAATAGAAAAGACAACTCTATACCTTCATGGTAGTAGAAAAGACAACTCTAATAGAAAAGACAACTCTATACCTTCATGGTATACCTAGAAAAGACAACTCTATACCTTCATGGTATACAACTCTATACCTTCATGAAAAGACAACTCTATACCTTCATGGTAATAGAAAAGACAACTCTATACCTTCATGGTAGTAATAGAAAAGACCTTCATGGTAATAGAAAAGACAACTCTATACCTTCATGGTAAAAAAGACAACTCTATACCTTCATGGTAATAGAAAAGACAACTCTATACCTTCATGGTAATAGAAAAGACAACTCTATACCTTCATGGTAATAGAAAAGACAACTCTATACCTTCATGGTTAATAGAAAAGACATGGTAATAGAAAAGACAACTCTATACCTTCATGGTAATAGAAAAGACAACTCTATACCTTCATGGTAATAGAAAAGACAACTCTAAATAGAAAAGACAACTCTATACCTTCATGGTAATAGAAAAGACAACTCTATACCTTCATGTTAATAGAAAAGACAACTCTATACCTTCATGGTAATAGAAAAGACAACTCTATACCTTCATGAATAGAAAAGACAACAACTCTCTATACCTTCATGGTAATAGAAAAGACAACTTCATGGTAATAGAAAAGACAACTCTATACCTTCATGAAAAGACAACTCTATACCTTCATGGTAATAGAAAAGACAACTCTATACCTTCATGGTAATAGAAAAGACAACTCTATACCTTCATGGTAATAGAAAAGACAACAACTCTATACCTTCATGGTAATAGAAAAGACAACTCTATACCTTCATGGTAATAGAAAAGACAACTCTATACCTTCATGGTAATAGAAAAGACAACTCTATACCTTCATGGTAATAGAAAAGACAACTCTATACCTTCATGGTAATAGAAAAGACAACTCTATACCTTCATGGTAATAGAAAAGACAACTCTATACCTTCATGGTAATAGAAAAGACAACTCTATACCTTCATGGTAATAGAAAAGACAACTCTATACCTTCATGGTAATAGAAAAGACAACTCTATACCTTCATGGTAATAGAAAAGACAACTCTATACCTTCATGGTAATAGAAAAGACAACTCTATACCTTCATGGTAATAGAAAAGACAACTCTATACCTTCATGGTAATAGAAAAGACAACTCTATACCTTCATGGTAATAGAAAAGACAACTCTATACCTTCATGTTAATAGAAAAGACAACTCTATACCTTCATGGTAATAGAAAAGACAACTCTATACCTTCATGGTAATAGAAAAGACAACTCTATACCTTCATGGTAATAGAAAAGACAACTCTATACCTTCATGGTAATAGAAAAGACAACTCTATACCTTCATGGTAATAGAAAAGACAACTCTATACCTTCATGGTAATAGAAAAGACAACTCTATACCTTCATGGTAATAGAAAAGACAACTCTATACCTTCATGGTAATAGAAAAGACAACTCTATACCTTCATGGTAATAGAAAAGACAACTCTATACCTTCATGGTAATAGAAAAGACAACTCTATACCTTCATGGTAATAGAAAAGACAACTCTATACCTTCATGGTAATAGAAAAGACAACTCTATACCTTCATGGTAATAGAAAAGACAACTCTATACCTTCATGACAACTCTATACCTTCATGGTAGTAGAAAAGACAACTCTATACCTTCATGGTAATAGAAAAGACAACTCTATACCTTCATGGTAATAGAAAAGACAACTCTATACCTTCATGGTAGTAGAAAAGACAACTCTATACCTTCATGGTAATAGAAAAGACAACTCTATACCTTCATGGTAATAGAAAAGACAACTCTATACCTTCATGGTAATAGAAAAGACAACTCTATACCTTCATGGTAATAGAAAAGACAACTCTATACCTTCATGGTAATAGAAAAGACAACTCTATACCTTCATGTTAATAGAAAAGACAACTCTATACCTTCATGGTAGTAGAAAAGACAACTCTATACCTTCATGTTAATAGAAAAGACAACTCTATACCTTCATGGTAATAGAAAAGACAACTCTATACCTTCATGGTAATAGAAAAGACAACTCTATACCTTCATGGTAATAGAAAAGACAACTCTATACCTTCATGGTAATAGAAAAGACAACTCTATACCTTCATGGTAATAGAAAAGACAACTCTATACCTAATAGAAAAGACAACTCTATACCTTCATGGTAGTAGAAAAGACAACTCTATACCTTCATGGTAATAGAAAAGACAACTCTATACCTTCATGGTAATAGAAAAGACAACTCTATACCTTCATGTTAATAGAAAAGACAACTCTATACCTTCATGGTTAATAGAAAAGACAACTCTATACCTTCATGGTAATAGAAAAGACAACTCTATACCTTCATGGTAATAGAAAAGACAACTCTATACCTTCATGTTAATAGAAAAGACAACTCTATACCTTCATGGTAATAGAAAAGACAACTCTATACCTTCATGGTAATAGAAAAGACAACTCTATACCTTCATGTTAATAGAAAAGACAACTCTATACCTTCATGGTAATAGAAAAGACAACTCTATACCTTCATGGTAATAGAAAAGACAACTCTATACCTTCATGGTAATAGAAAAGACAACTCTATACCTTCATGGTAATAGAAAAGACAACTCTATACCTTCATGGTAATAGAAAAGACAACTCTATACCTTCATGGTAATAGAAAAGACAACTCTATACCTTCATGGTAGTAGAAAAGGCAACTCTATACCTTCATGGTAATAGAAAAGACAACTCTATACCTTCATGGTAATAGAAAAGACAACTCTATACCTTCATGGTAGTAGAAAAGACAACTCTATACCTTCATGGTAATAGAAAAGACAACTCTATACCTTCATGGTAATAGAAAAGACAACTCTATACCTTCATGGTAATAGAAAAGACAACTCTATACCTTCATGGTAATAGAAAAGACAACTCTATACCTTCATGGTAATAGAAAAGACAACTCTATACCTTCATGTTAATAGAAAAGACAACTCTATACCTTCATGGTAGTAGAAAAGACAACTCTATACCTTCATGTTAATAGAAAAGACAACTCTATACCTTCATGGTAATAGAAAAGACAACTCTATACCTTCATGGTAATAGAAAAGACAACTCTATACCTTCATGGTAATAGAAAAGACAACTCTATACCTTCATGGTAATAGAAAAGACAACTCTATACCTTCATGTTAATAGAAAAGACAACTCTATACCTTCATGGTA
The DNA here is from genome assembly GCF_045791955.1 of Oncorhynchus clarkii lewisi. Lineage (NCBI taxonomy): Eukaryota > Metazoa > Chordata > Actinopteri > Salmoniformes > Salmonidae > Oncorhynchus > Oncorhynchus clarkii. The sequence continues at coordinate 81,855,208 of NC_092152.1, read as the reverse complement.
GTAGAAAAGACAACTAGAAAAGACAACTCTATACCTTCATGTTAATAGAAAAGACAACTCTATACCTTCATGTAGAAAAGACAACTCTATACCTTCATGACAACTCTATACCTTCATGGTAATAGAAAAGACAACTCTATACCTTCATGGTAATAGAAAAGACAACTCTATACCTTCATGTTAATAGAAAAGACAACTCTATACCTTCATGTTAATAGAAAAGACAACTCTATACCTTCATGGTAATAGAAAAGACAACTCTATACCTTCATGGTAATAGAAAAGAGACAACAACTCTATACCTTCATGGTAATAGAAAAGACAACTCTATACCTTCATGGTAATAGAAAAGACAACTCTATACCTTCATGTTAATAGAAAAGACAACTCTATACCTTCATGGTAATAGAAAAGACAACTCTATACCTTCATGGTAATAGAAAAGACAACTCTATACCTTCATGGTAATAGAAAAGACAACTCTATACCTTCATGGTAATAGAAAAGACAACTCTATACCTTCATGGTAATAGAAAAGACAACTCTATACCTTCATGGTAGTAGAAAAGACAACTCTATACCTTCATGGTAATAGAAAAGACAACTCTATACCTTCATGGTAATAGAAAAGACAACTCTATACCTTCATGGTAATAGAAAAGACAACTCTATACCTTCATGGTAATAGAAAATACAACTCTATACCTTCATGGTAATAGAAAAGACAACTCTATACCTTCATGTTAATAGAAAAGACAACTCTATACCTTCATGGTAATAGAAAAGACAACTCTATACCTTCATGGTAATAGAAAAAGACTAAATTAAAGATAACTATTCAAAAAATGTTCAACTCATGCTGACCTTAGTGCACAGATCCTCCTAAAGTCAATAGATGGATCCTTATTTGTTACCAACCTCTGCATATTCTGAAGGGTCTTTGTCAGTGTATGGATGAGGCTGTGCCTGGTGAGGATGGGTTTGTGATTGCTGTTTTAATTTCCCCAGTGAAGGGAGTGGGAGCTCATCTTCCCGACCGTGGTGTGTGTTGGACAGCCCCTCCCCAGTGTGTTGGACAGCCCCTCCCACCTGTGTTGGACAGCACCTCCCCCCTGTGTTGGACAGCCCCTCCAAAGTGTGGCAGAGAAAAACTGCCTTATTAGCCCAGTTCATTAAAAGCATTAATAGTCATGAAATGAGAGGCACCAGAGTCCAAAAGGCTTAATGCTCCATCCATTTTAATTAGACAGCTGCAAAACTGAAGTGAGGGAAGCCTAAGCTTCTACCCTTAGCGTAGCGCGCACATCACACACACGCAAATACACAGGCACCTAAGCACACACACACATACATGCACACTCACACATGCGCGAACACGTTAGCAACCTGCTTGTTATAGCTTACCCCCCCCGTCCCTCCACACCCCCATTTCACTCTCTGTTACACCACTGACCTCCCCCTCCCCCGTCCCTCCACACCCCCATTTCACTCTCTGTTACACCACTGACCCCCCCCCCCCCCCCCCCCATCCCTCCACACACCCATTTCACTCTCTGTTACACCACTGACCCCCTCCCCCTGCTCCCGATTAAAATTCTGTTTAATTAAAATTTATCACATTAAGAAACTGATGTGGTTAATTAACTGGACTCTGGCGGAGTCCCTTCCTCTACATCTGACGGCTACATTGTTAAACACTTCCCATCGGGGCTGGGGGGCAGGGGAGCAGGGGGCAGGGGGGCAGCCTATACATGTCTTACTGCAGCTCCTTCCCTTCCTACATATAACACTCCACCACTGTCTCTCTTAACCTCTGTCCAATCAAGCTAGAAGACATTTTGTCAGTTCAGCTAAAGTTCTCCCTCTCCTGCAACCTCACTCTTCCTCCTACTCCATCATTTTAATGTACATTTTATTATTTATTCCTCCATCTCGCTCTCTCCCTGTTCTTCCATCTCCTCCTTCCTTTTTTCTTCATTTCCTTCCTTCCTTTGTGTCTTCCACTCATTCTTCCTCTTTCTCTCTCTCCTCTCCCTCTGCTAGCAGTAGAAGTTATGGTGAGTGGCTGGGTAGCTGACAGCGGTACAGCGGCAGGGTAGATAAGGCTGTGACCTCTCTGGCCGGCGGAGATGAGTTGAATACATTAGTCCCCTGGTGATGGAGGGAGGTCGGGTTACTGGGGTGAATGAACTGCCAACACAAGGCCCCACAACTAAATATGCTGCATCTGTAACAAGGGACACAGACAGGGCTGAAGAAAGGAGGAGATGGGGAAAGAGAGAGAGAAAGGGGAAGAAGAGGGGGAGATAGGGGAAGGAGAGGGGGAGATAGGGGAAGGAGAGGGGGAGATAGGGGAAGGAGAGGAGGAGATAGGGGAAGGAGAGGGGGAGATAGGGGAAGAAGAGGGGGAGATAGGGGAAGGAGAGGGGGAGATAGGGGAAGGAGAGGGGGAGATAGGGGAAGGAGAGGAGGAGATAGGGGAAAAAGAGGGGGAGATAGGGGAAGGAGAGGAGGAGATAGGGGAAGGAGAGGGGGAGATAGGGGAAGGAGAGGGGGAGATAGGGGAAAAAGAGGGGGAGATAGGGGAAGGAGAGGGGGAGATAGGGGAAAAAGAGAGAGAAAGGGGAAGAAGAGGGGGAGATAGGGGAAGGAGAGGAGGAGATAGGGGAAGGAGAGGGGGAGATAGGGGAAGGAGAGGAGGAGATAGGGGAAGGAGAGGGGGAGATAGGGGAAGGAGAGGGGGAGATAGGGGAAGGAGAGGGGGAGATAGGGGAAAAAGAGGGGGAGATAGGGGAAGGAGAGGAGGAGATAGGGGAAGGAGAGGGGGAGATAGGGGAAGGAGAGGGGGAGATAGGGGAAGGAGAGGGGGAGATAGGGGAAAAAGAGGGGGAGATAGGGGAAGGAGAGGGGGAGATAGGGGAAAAAGAGAGAGAAAGGGGAAGAAGAGGGGGAGATAGGGGAAGGAGAGGAGGAGATAGGGGAAGGAGAGGGGGAGATAGGGGAAGGAGAGGAGGAGATAGGGGAAGGAGAGGGGAGATAGGGGAAGGAGAGGGGGAGATAGGGGAAGGAGAGGGGGAGATAGGGGAAGGAGAGGAGGAGATAGGGGAAGGAGAGGGGGAGATAGGGGAAGGAGAGGAGGAGATAGGGGAAGGAGAGGGGAGATAGGGGAAGGAGAGGGGGAGATAGGGGAAGGAGAGGGGGAGATAGGGCAAGGAGAGGGGGAGATAGGGGAAGGAGAGGGGGAGATAGGGGAAAAAGAGGGGGAGATAGGGGAAGGAGAGGAGGAGATAGGGGAAGGAGAGGGGGAGATAGGGGAAGGAGAGGGGGAGATAGGGGAAGGAGAGGGGGAGATAGGGGAAAAAGAGGGGGAGATAGGGGAAGGAGAGGGGGAGATAGGGGAAAAAGAGAGAGAAAGGGGAAGAAGAGGGGGAGATAGGGGAAGAAGAGGGGGAGATAGGGGAAGAAGAGGGGGAGATAGGGGAAGGAGAGGGGGAGATAGGGGAAAAAGAGAGAGAAAGGGGAAGAAGAGGAGGAGATAGGGGAAGAAGAGGGGGAGATAGGGGAAGGAGAGGGGGAGATAGGGGAAGAAGAGGGGGAGATAGGGGAAGAAGAGGGGGAGATAGGGGAAGGAGAGGAGGATATAGGGGAAGGAGAGGGGGAGATAGGGGAAGGAGAGGGGGAGATAGGGGAAGGAGAGGGGGAGATAGGGGAAAAAGAGGGGGAGATAGGGGAAGGAGAGGAGGAGATAGGGGAAGGAGAGGGGGAGATAGGGGAAGGAGAGGGGGAGATTGGGTAAGGAGAGGGGGAGATAGGGGAAAAAGAGGGGGAGATAGGGGAAGGAGAGGGGGAGATAGGGGAAAAAGAGAGAGAAAGGGGAAGAAGAGGGGGAGATAGGGGAAGGAGAGGAGGAGATAGGGGAAGGAGAGAGAGAAAGGGGAAGAAGAGGGGGAGATAGGGGAAGGAGAGGAGGAGATGGGGAAAGAGAGAGAGAAAGGGGAAGAAGAGGGGGAGATAGGGGAAGGAGAGGAGGAGATAGGGGAAGGAGAGAGAGAAAGGGGAAGAAGAGGGGGAGATAGGGGAAGAAGAGGGGGAGATAGGGGAAGAAGAGGGGGAGATAGGGGAAGAAGAGGGGGAGATAGGGGAAGGAGAGGGGGAGATAGGGGAAGGAGAGGGGGAGATAGGGGAAGGAGAGGGGGAGATAGGGGAAAAAGAGGGGGAGATAGGGGAAGGAGAGGGGGAGATAGGGGAAGGAGAGGGGGAGATAGGGGAAAAAGAGGGGGAGATAGGGGAAGGAGAGGGGGAGATAGGGGAAGGAGAGGGGGAGATAGGGGAAGGAGAGGGGGAGATAGGGGAAGGAGAGGAGGAGATAGGGGAAGGAGAGGGGGAGATAGGGGAAGGAGAGGGGGAGATAGGGGAAGGAGAGGGGGAGATAGGGGAAGGAGAGGAAGATAGGGGAGGGAGGGGGAGAAAGAGGAAGGAGGGGGGAGATAAGGGAATGATAGTGGGAGTTAGGGGAGGGAGACAGGGGAGCTTGGGGAAGGAGGGGAGATAGGGGAGGGAGAGATAGGGGAAGGAGAGGGAGAGATGTAAAAGGAGAGGGGGAGATATGGGAAGGAAAGGGAGAGATGGAAAAGGAGAGGGGGAGAGAGGGGAAGGAGAGAGAGAGATATGGGAAGGAGAGGGAGCGATAGGGGAAGGAGGGGAGATAGGGGAAGGAGAGATGGAGAAGGAGAGGAGAGATAGAGCAGGAGAGGGGAGATAGGAGAGGGGGAGATAGGAGAGGGGGAGATAGGAGAGGGGGAGATAGGGGAAGGAGAGAGAGAGAGGGGAAGGAAAGAGAGATAGGGGAAGGAGAGAGAGAGATAGGGGAAGGAGAGAGAGAGAGATACGGGAAGGAGAGAGAGAGAGATAGGGGAAGGAGAGAGAGATAGGGGAAGGAAATGGGGATAGGGGAAGAAGAGGGATATATCTTCTCTCTTCTATTTTCCCCAGGGCTTGATACTGGATGATGGTAGATGGACCATTCCATCAAAATGGATGTGTGTGTGTATGTGTGTGTGTGTGTGTGTGTGTGGGGGGGGGGTGCTCGTTTGTTGTACGTTTTATCTGTGTTTGTGTCAGCCTACCTTCCTAACTGTCTGAGCCCAGAGTACATGTGTTTAATGTGTATAATCAGTGTCAGCCTACCTTCCTGACTGTCTGAGCCCAGAGTACATGTATTTAATGTGTATAACCAGTGTCAGCCTACCATCCTGACTGTCTGAGCCCAGAGTACATGTGTTTAATGTGTATAATCAGTGTCAGCCTACCATCCTGACTGTCTGAGCCCAGAGTACATGTATTTAATGTGTATAACCAGTGTCAGCCTACCATCCTGACTGTCTGAGCCCAGAGTACATGTGTTTAATGTGTATAATCAGTGTCAGCCTACCATCCTGACTGTCTGAGCCCAGAGTACATGTATTTAATGTGTATAACCAGTGTCAGCCTACCTTCCTGACTGTCTGAGCCCAGAGTACATGTGTTTAATGTGTATAATCAGTGTCAGCCTACCATCCTGACTGTCTGAGCCCAGAGTACATGTGTTTGTGTGTATTTTGTTACCTCTGTTTATGTGTGGGCACATTTGTTTAGGAAAATGCTTTATTTTGTGTCTTTGTGTTTGAGAATATGTATTTGTATGTTTCTGTATGTGTGTGTGTGTGTGTGTGTGTGTGTGTGTGTGTGTGTGTGTGTGTGTGTGTGTGTGTGTGTGTGTGTGTGTGTGTGTGTGTGTGTGTGTGTGTGTGTGTGTGTTTGTGTGTGTGTGGGTGTATTTGTGTGTATTTGTGCGTGCTTGCATGTGTGTGCCCGCCAAGGGCATCATTTATCTAGTGGCCTAGAGACAAAAACAACCTGCTGCCAGTATTAATGGTTCCTCCTGCAGCACCTGTGTGGATTGGGGTCAGGGGTCAGCAGTCACAGCCAATCTTGAGTAAATGGAGGCTGTGTAGCACTAGACAAACGGCTAAGAGCTTTAGAACAAAGCCAAGGCCATGGCCAACCATGTGAGTGAGTGTTGGGGGGTGGGGGGTCGGGGGGGGTCTGTGTGTCTGTGTGTGTGTGTGTGTTTGTGTGCGTGGCTGTGTGTGTGTGTCTCATTTCTTTTACTCCTCTATGTATCCCAGTCTTATCCACTATAACCAGATTAGCTAGTTTCTTGTTTATTATCCAGGAATCTGACCTCTTCTATCCATTTAAATGAATCCTGCCTAACTTTATTGCATCGTATTCTATTACGGTATTGCTAACCTCCACAGGAATAAGTCCTTTTGACTGAATAACAGGATTGTAGTGTGGCAGCTGCTCACATGATAAAGAGCTATATCCTCTCTCCACAGGCTTATACAGTAGCATGGTATTACGTCTGGAAAGGAGAATACGTAATGGAAAATAAACCAAACCTGCCTTAGCGATGTCTTTGATTATTAACTACTGGTTGCACACAAGCACCTCTCATTGTGAAGGGAATCTACCTGATTACTGTAGAATCTACCTAGTTACTGTAGAATCCACCTGTTAGGGAATCTACCTAGTTACTGTAGAATCCACCTGTGAGGGAAATCTACCTAGTTACTGTAGAATCCACCTGTTAGGGAAATCTACCTAGTTACTGTAGAATCTACCTGTGAGGGAATCTACCTAGTTACTGTAGAATCTACCTGTTACGGAATCTACCTAGTTACTGTAGAATCCACCTGTTATGGAATCTACCTAGTTACTGTAGAATCCACCTGTTAGGGAATCTACCTAGTTACTGTAGAATCTACCTGTTAGGGAATCTACCTAGTTACTGTAGAATCTACCTGTGAGGAGTATCTACCTAATTACTGTAGAATCTACCTGTTACGGAATCTACCTTATTACTGTAGAATCTACCTAGTTACTGTAGAATCCACCTGTGAGGGAAATCTACCTAGTTACTATAGAATCTACCTGTGAGGAGTATCTACTTAATTACTGTAGAATCTACCTGTTAGGGAATCTACCTAGTTACTGTAGAATCTACCTGTGAGGAGTATCTACCTAATTACTGTAGAATCTACCTGTTACGGAATCTACCTAGTAACTGTAGAATCTACCTGTGAGGGGTATCTACCTAGTTACTGTAGAATCTAACTGTGAGTGAATCTACATAGTTACTGTAGAATCTACCTGTGAGAGGAATCTACCTAGTTACTGTAGAATCTACCTGTGAGAGGAATCACCTAGTTACTGTAGAATCTACCTGTGAGGGGTATCTACATAGTTACTGTAGAATCTACCTGTGAGTTAATCTACATAGTTACTGTATAATCTACCTGTGAGAGGAATCTACCTACTTACTGTAGAATCTACCTGTGAGGGGAATCTGCCTAGTAACTGTAGAATCTACCTGTGAGGGGAATCTGCCTAGTAACTGTAGAATCTAACTGTGAGGGGAATCTGCCTAGTAACTGTAGAATCTAACTGTGAGGGGAATCTGCCTAGTAACTGTAGAGTCTAACTGTGAGGGGAATCTGCTTAGTAACTGTAGAATCTACCTGTGAGGGGAATCTGCCTAGTAACTGTAGAATCTAACTGTGAGGGGAATCTGCCTAGTAACTGTAGAATCTAATTGTGAGGGGAATCTGCCTAGTAACTGTAGAATCTAACTGTGAGGGGAATCTGCCTAGTAACTGTAGAGTCTAACTGTGAGGGGAATCTGCCTAGTAACTGTAGAATCTAACTGTGAGGGGAATCTGCCTAGTAACTGTAGAATCTAACTGTGAGGGGAATCTGCCTAGTAACTGTAGAATCTAATTGTGAGGGGAATCTGCCTAGTTACTGTAGAATCTAACTGTGAGGGGAATCTGCCTAGTAACTGTAGAGTCTAACTGTGAGGGGAATCTGCCTAGTAACTGTAGAATCTAACTGTGAGGGGAATCTGCCTAGTTACTGTAGAATCTAACTGTGAGGGGAATCTGCCTAGTAACTGTAGAATCTAACTGTGAGGGGAATCTGCCTAGTAACTGTAGAATCTAACTGTGAGGGGAATCTGCCTAGTAACTGTAGAATCTAACTGTGAGGGGAATCTGCCTAGTAACTGTAGAATCTAACTGTGAGGGGAATCTGCCTAGTAACTGTAGAATCTAACTGTGAGGGGAATCTGCCTAGTAACTGTAGAATCTAACTGTGAGGGGAATCTGCCTAGTAACTGTAGAATCTAACTGTGAGGGGAATCTGCCTAGTAACTGTAGAATCTAACTGTGAGGGGAATCTGCCTAGTAACTGTAGAATCTAACTGTGAGGGGAATCTGCCTAGTTACTGTAGAATCTAACTGTGAGGGGAATCTGCCTAGTAACTGTAGAAGTATGCTTTTTATATGATCCAAAACCATTTAGTGATTTTATTTGACCACAGGGAGAATAGCTATAGTGTAATTACAATGCACATGTATCTAGAATTGTTTACATCCTGGCCTTTTAAAGGAGGGGTTGGAGGGATACATATCAAAGTGGTATTAAACACATTGATCCAAAATGGTTTAAACTCTGTCTAGCATCATCATAAACCATCCTCCATTTCCCTGCACGATCAGAGAGGAATTCATTTACATAATGAAGCGTCTTCACTATGCTAATTCAGTGCCCGCAGTATGCAAGAGCCACGTATATATGTGTAAGTGTGTGTTTGTGTGTGTGTGTGTGTCTCTTAGCATGTGTGTATGTGCATGCTGTACAAACTAATGGGGGCGAGTAGGGTTTTTAAAAGCCCTCCATACCTGTTGGAGGGTGTGAGAGTGAACCCTAGATGCAGGGGCAGATACACACACTGCCGGAGATAGAGGCTGAGAGAAGACCTCGACCACAGCTCTTCAGTGGCAGACGGGGAACACATCACAGGAGAAGTTAAGTCACCAACACAGGATAATGGAGAATGAACAGAAGTGCTTTTGAAAAGAAGGGGAATAATAGTAATCTGTTTATATTCCACATCGCTATACTCTATGACTATTTAGAATCTTTTACTGTGAAATAGCAATGACATTTTGCTGCAATGGGACAAACGTCACAAATCAGCCTGTGAATGATGATATTAATGTATGTGTTTTCAACATTGATTTCAGTTTTATTTATTTGTTATTTTACCAGGTAAGTTGACTGAGAACACATTCTCATTTGCAGCAACAACCTGGGGAATAGTTACAGGGGAGAGGATGGGGATGAATGAGCCACTTGTAAACTGGGGATTATTAGGTGACTGTGATGGTTTGATGGCCAGATTGGGAATTTAGCCAGGACACCGGGGTTAACACCCCTACTCTTACAATAAGTGCCATGGGATCTTTAATGACCACAGAGAGTCAGGACACCAGTTTAACATCCCATTCGAAAGACGGCACCCTACACAGGGCAATGTCCCCAATCACTGCCCTGGGGCATTGGGATATTTTTTTAGACCAGAGGAAAGAGTGCCTCCTACTGGCCCTCCAACACCACTTCCAGCAGTATCTGGTCTCCCATCCAGGGAATGATCAGGACCAACCCTGCTTAGCTTCAGAAGCAAGCCAGCAGTGGTATGCAGGGTGGTATGCTTCAGTGTTGACATGTCCAGGACACGTTAACCTCTGTCTGTGCGAGCGAACAGGGGCAGCAACAGCAGAGGTAATTGGGCCATGCCGTTCAGTGACCTCTGTGCATAGCTTCCAAATGGTGATTCTGATTGGATGAACTCACCTATGTCAAGGCCTCATACAGGTCCCAACGGTCACCCTGTTCTATGTGACACACACACATACACACACACACATTTGTAAGCTAGAGTAAGTGGTTTTCATTGCCAATTATCTGAAGCGTTTGTTCGCCACATAACCTACTTGACAACCCTGTCGTCGTTTATTACCGAGTGACGTGAAGAAAAAGGATTCATGCTGTGTCCCTGTTCATTACATGACAGCGATGACAGGTGTGGAGACACGCCCAATCTGCCTCAGTAGGAGATACGTCTGTATGCCTCATACCTGTTTCTGATGCCTTTCTCTGATGCTCTGAATCCTGATGTTTCCAGGAGAGAGAGACGAAGAAGAGACGACAAGAGAAACAGCTGCGCAGTGTTTTTATCATGTTTGTGTTTGTCATTCAGAACAGATGTCGCTGTACAACACACACAGAAAGATCTGCGCTACGGCTCGAACAGGAAGCTACAGACCCATTGAGATGTGGAAGTTGTTGCACATGAATGGTTATTCCGCCCCCTGATGTTCATGTACAATTCTCAACTTTATCAATAAAGAACAGAATAAGGGAAATATAAATGTGAATCAATCTTACCACTTATCTGAAATTGTCGGAGGTGCCGTATAGATGGTGTTGTGGACTCTCTGGAGGTCCCGCTGCTCTGCGAAGCGCAAGCAGTATGAATGTCCTGACTTCTGCAGAGGCCATGTCACCGTAAATGCTGTACAGCCAATGCAGACTTCGGATTGGCCATGTAACCTTTCAACCCTCCAATTCAGAGGCCTTGTGGTTAGAGAGTCTGCCCTGAGATTGGAAGGATGGGGGTTTGATCCCTGGTCTAGCTATACCCAGACTTAACATGGTCCTGATACCTGGATTTGGGGGTGAAATGGTTCCTGATTCCTCTCTGCTTGGGAGTCAGCATTGGCTGTATAATCAGGAGATGGGCTCTTGCTTATAGGCAGTTCTGGCTCAGACGAGGTGTACTTACTTGCTTCCCCCTGGTCATGGAGGAGAACAGACATGTTTTTCTGGAACACTTCTCAGACTTAGAGTACAACCTTATCGAAAGCTAGAAACCGTGCTAGATGCTGTATTTCCATACAACTCAATGAAAGGAGGTCTGCACATGGTGATGGGAGGGCTGAGTATGAGAGAGTGGAAGTATGAATGTTTATACTATACTATACTGGCCAGTATCATAATCCATATCTATATGCATTCTTTCATCATTACATCCTGATCTGATATTTTTCAGTAGTTGTATGAATGAGAGTATGTTGTCATTTTGTTGTACTATCATTTTGTTCCTTCTCTCTCCGCCCTCTAGTTCTGATCACAGGTGATGAGCTGCACCTGTGACAGAAGGGAAGCGTATTTATTTGGGTGCTATGGGGTCAGTCTTCAGTTCTCCTGGGTTCTGGTCCCGGGAGAACAATGACATATGGTGTCTCGGTGAGGAGCCCTTCTGTATTGCCAGCCATAATATCATTTGTTTGTTATATTCAGCCTGAGGGCCAAGTAAGATAAAAATAAAAAGTTAAATAAATGTCAAATATGTAAACAAGTAAAGATGTCAAATAAAAATTAGCCATATTAAATCTCCATTTACTTTGTCCATAATACAACGTGGTCCTGAGTTTCACTCAATACGGTCCAGTCAATGGGCTGTCAGTGACATTTGGTGGCAACGGCTCTGAGGATTCTGGTGCGCTAAACAGTAAGCGCATGGACCCGTTTACAATTCAACACCTGTAGCCTACTTTTGAGGAGACTGTCAGTGAATCAAGTGTAGCCTAGCATAACATGTACAGTGTTCAGCCTACGGCTGCAGCAGAATGCTAATGTCTTGCCCGGCGTGGTCTGTGCTTGTTTTGTGATAATAACTTGTGAAGTGAATAAGTGAATTAGCGGCTAATTGCTACGCATGTTTGTTCAGGGTCGCACCGAGCGAGCATCACCTACCAAGGAGGCGGCGCGCCCACACAAATCTAATTAGCACTGGGCCGTCCTCTGGGGCTGGCATGAAATGGACCATTAGGAGGTCCTAACACGCACGCTCGCTCGCACGCACGCACACACACACACACACACACACACACACTGTTGCGTGGAGGCGGAAGGGTGGGATGTGTGATGGGTGGAGGGTGTTGTGTGCATTGGAGAGCTTTGTGTCACTGCCAGTGTCTCTAATTGACACTATACACATGAGAGAAGGAAGGGACTGTACTGTCCCCCTGTCTTCCTCTATATCACATGAGAGAAGGAAGGGCCAGTACTGTCCCCCTGTCTTCCTCTATATCACATGAGAGAAGGAAGGGCCAGTACTGTCCCCCTACCTTCCTCTATATCACATGAGAGAAGGAAGGGCCAGTACTGTCCCCCTGTCTTCCTCTATATCACATGAGAGAAGGAAGGGCCAGTACTGTCCCCCTGTCTTCCTCTATATCACATGAGAGAAGGAAGGGCCAGTACTGTCCCCCTACCTTCCTCTATATCACATGAGAGAAGGAAGGGCCAGTACTGTCCCCCTGTCTTCCTCTATATCACATGAGAGAAGGAAGGGCCAGTACTGTCCCCCTGTCTTCCTCTATATCACATGAGAGAAGGAAGGGCCAGTATTGTCTCCCTACCTTCCTCTATATCACATGAGAGAAGGAAGGGCCAGTACTGTCCCCCTACCTTCCTCTATATCACATGAGAGAAGGAAGGGCCAGTACTGTCCCCCTGTCTTCCTCTATATCACATGAGAGAAGGAAGGGCCAGTACTGTCCCCCTGTCTTCCTCTATATCACATGAGAGAAGGAAGGGCCAGTACTGTCCCCCTACCTTCCTCTATATCACTCTCTCTCAAGCTTTGACTGTTTCTCTTCACATTAGAATAACGTGTTCAAATCAAACCACTGTAGCAGCTCTATCATTCAGATTGTGCCACACTGTTATTGTTTTACATTCTGTACAGTGTACAGTATATTGTGAAAGGTTCTCCTATGACAAATAATATGTATAATAAATATTTTGTACAATGGTAAGTCTGAGTATAGAATAACTTCTTAGAAAAAGGTACCCAGCTGACTAAACTCAGAACTCTGAAATGCCAGAAAGTATGTTCCAAAAAACTAAATGTGAACTAATGCCAATTGAGCTATTTTCCTGCCACTTGGTTAATGAATCAGAAAGGGAGGATGCATGAAATTTCAGGCTTGGACAAGCAAATGGCATGTGCATTTGGATTAATATCTGACTGGCTGCTCATCCTTCATTGAAAGAAGGTAAAGGCATGATAAAACACTGAGGCAGTTATTAAAGGCTAATGAACTGCAGCCCACGTGTTAGTTTGAGATCGGACATATTCCACCAGGTCATTTAATGATGTCTACTGTCGTTCCCAATAATGAAATAGGAAGATTGTGACTTGGCCACTAAATGGAGACAGAGCACTGCCGATCCAGTAATGAAATAGGAAGAGGGTGACATGGCCACTAGATGGAGACAGAGCACTGCAGATCCAGTAATGAAATAGGAAGAGGGTGACATGGCCACTAGATGGAGACAGAGCACTGCCGATCCAGTAATGAAATAGGAAGAGGGTGACATGGCCACTAGATGGAGACAGAGCACTGCCGATCCAGTAATGAAATAGGAAGAGGGTGACATGGCCACTAGATGGAGACAGAGCGCTGCCGATCCAGTAATGAAATAGGAAGAGGGTAACATGGCCACTAGATGGAGACAGAGCACTGTCAATCTACTCATGCTGTTTCTCTCTCGCTCATATCTTTACATTCCCAAAGCAAGAGAAATAAATAAACAAAAGTGGATTTTTTGTAAAAAATTTTTTACAATAAACAGTACACTTCCTAAAGTGGCAAAAGAATAAAGACATTTCAAATGTCATATTATGTCTATATACAGTGACGTAATGATGTGCAAATAGTTAAAGTACAAAAGGGAAAATAAATCTACATAAATATAAATTGTATTTACAATGGTGTTTGTTCTTCACTGGTTGCTCTTTTCTTGTGGCAGCAGGTCACAAATCTTGCTGCTGTGATGGCACACTGTGGTGTTTTACCCGATAGAAATGGGAGTTGATCAAAATTAGGTTTGTTTTCAAATTCTTTGTGGGTCTGTGTAATCTGAGGGAAATATGTGTCTCTAATATGGTCATACATTTGGCAGGAGGTTAGGTAGTACAGCTCAGTTTCCATGTAATTTTGTGGGCAGTGTGCACATAGCCTGTCTTCTCTTGAGTGCCAGGTCTGCCTTTGGCGGCCTTTCTCAGTAGCAAGGCTATGCTCACTGAATCTGTACATACAGTAGTCAAAGATTTTCTTAATTTTGCGTCAGTCACAGTGGACAGGTATTCTGCCACTGTGTACTCTCTGTTTGGGCCAAATATCACTCTTTGCTCTGCTTTTTTGTCAATTCTTTCCAATGTGTCAAGTAATTATCTTTTTGTTTTCTCATGATTTGGTTGGGTCTAATTGTGTCCTGGGGCTCTGTGGGGTGTGTTTGTGTTTTTGAACAGAGCCCCAGGACCAGCTTGCTTCTCTATGATCCAGAGAGGATGTCAGGCACCGAACAGCAGGCGGGTCAGCGTCAAGTCAGGAAGAAGTTGATTATCCAGAGAGGGTGTAAGGCACCGGAACAGCAGGCGGGTCAGCGTCAAGTCAAGAAGAGGTTGATTATCCAGAGAGGGTGTAAGGCACCGGAACAGCAGGCGGGTCAGCGTCAAGTCAGGAAGAGGTTGATTATCCAGAGTGTAAGGCACCGGAACAGCAGGCGGGTCAGCGTCAAGTCAGGAAGAGGTTGATTATCCAGAGAGGGTGTCAGGCACCGGAACAGCAGGCGAACTCAGGGTCAGGGCAGGAAGAGGTTGATTATCCAGAGAGGGTGTAAGGCACCGGAACAGCAGGCAAACTCAGGGTCAGGGCAGGAAGAGGTTGATTATCCAGAGTAGAGACAAAGGTAGAGGACGGCAGGCAGGCTCAGGGTCAGGGCAGGCAGGAAAGGTCAAAACCGGGAAACTAGAAAACAGGGACTACAGCAAAGACTGGCGCAAGGGAAACCGCTGGCAGGTTGAACGAACAAAACAAACTGGCGAGGCAGACAGAAAACACAGGTATAAATACCCAGGGGATAAGTGGGGAAGATGGGAAACACCTGTAGGGGGGTGGAGACAAGGACAAGGACAGGTGAAACAGATCAGGGCGTGACAGTTACATTGCCGTAGTTCTGTCTAGGGGGGCATATGGGGGAGGGAATGCTGTCACCTCCAGGTAGGTGTTTGTCCCCCTGTGTGCTGAGGGTGTCGGGTTCTTGTCCAGTTCTGGCATTTAGGTCGCCACAGACTAGTACATGTCCCTGGGCCTGGAAATGGTTGATCTCCCCTTCTAGGATGGAGAAGCTGTTTTCATTAAAGTATGGGGATTCTAGTGGGGGGATATAGGTAGCACACAGGAGGACATTTTTCTCTGTTGAGATAATTTCCTTATTAATTTCTAGCCAGATGTAAAATGTTCCTGTTTTGCCTAATTTAATAGAGTGGGTTAGGTCTGCTCTTTACCAAATTAGCATACCCCCTGAGTCCCTTTCATCTTTCACACCTGGTAGTTTGGTGGATGGGACGCTCTCTCTTTGCTCTCCCCCACCCTCTGAACTTTTCACACTCTTATTACTCACATTATACACACACACACACGCACACACGCACACACACACACACACACACACACACACACACACACACACACACACACACACACACACACACACACACACACACACACACACACACACACACACACACACACACACCGTGTAAACCTTTTAGTGTCTGTGTAGGTGTGTCAGGTGGGTGTGGCTGGTCCATCAGCTCAGACACTTAAGTGTGGCGGAGGCAGGCGCAGAGGGAATTAAGGAATGGTAGTCGACGGCTGTAGACAAGAAGCCCTGCTGGGATGATTACAGAGGAGTGACGAACCAACGAGACGCTCCAAAACAACAGATAGATAGAGGAAGGAGAGAGTGTCACAGACAGTTCTCTGTTGCACCATTAGGGAGTGTCACAGACAGAGGCTCAACGTAACAGTATAATATCTACCAAAACAAGACAAACTGAGGAGAAAGGCTGTGGGTGAAAGAGACAAAAACACAGGTTTAAAGTTCAGAATTGTTCCAAAGTGAATTATTTGCATGACAAGTACACATACGTTGCAAAGACAATCGCTTAGAAATACATATTAACCTACAAATAGACACAATTATCAACAATACAACAGTCTTGTCAAGAAACCTAATGCCTGCAAAGGAAATACTTAGACAACAGTGGCATCTAGTGGACCAACTAGGACATTCACGTCAGCATGTCTACATTCGTATGACCAAATAAACCTGGTCAGATAGATAGGTCCCTCTTTTTGAATGTCCAGTACTTTAAAGCAATCAATATGGAGTTTTAGAAGAAGGAGAGGAAGCTCACTCAATCTGCAGGTTTTGTACCGGTATAGTATGAATACAGAGACAGTCGTAATTCACATATGTCACCGTCACTGTCAAGCACAATAGAAGAGAACCAACACAGACAGCCACAAACATCTCATAGACAATAGAGCTCCATGTTCACACCTCTGTCTCTGTTGTGATTCATACCAGACAGGACCAGAGGTGCCCAGGCCTAGAGACACCCTCCATCTAACTATCACACTATCACCACCACCCCTGTCTCTGTTGTGATTCATACCAGACAGGACCAGAGGTGCCCAGGCCTAGAGACACCCTCCATCTAACTATCACACTATCACCACCACCACTGGCTCAATGGGTGCTGATGGTGCAGAGGTATGAGACCAGACAGACATGCACTCTGACAGGGGTGAAGATACACACACACACACACACACACACACACACACACACACACACACACACACACACACACACACACACACACACACACACACACACACCCTGTGGCACTAATGCCGGACCTGCCACTCGGACGCTCAGCAAATCAGACGGACAAATCTCCAACAGACTGCTCCTGACAAAGAGATTAACGCCCTGACAGGAGAATTTCAGTGTGTGTGTGTCCATACACATATGCACACACATACGCGCACACGCAAACACAGGGACACACTGATAATAAATTGGTACAGAACCATCCGGTGAATCTCTAATTGCGTTGACAGCCTAATAAAGACTAATCATTTACGATATGGGGTGGGAATGTGGATAGAACTCATAAGATGATGCGTATGTGAGCTGTTGTACCTGTTATTGGGGTCTATTCACTGAGTACACTAGAGGGAACTCACCTCCAATCTCCTGTACGGTTGCTGATGGAGGATATTGGCGGCTTTCCAGAACAGAAAGTCGATTAATGTTCTCTCTCTTCCCCTCCTTCCTCCCTCTGTAAAAGCTTCACTTACCTCCTATGGAGAAGAGAGAGAAACAGCATTAGGGAGACGATGGCAGAGCAGGAGAAGACCAGGGGGAATCTCACAGTCGGATGAGCTGATTAAAGGCCCCCATGTCTGGCCATATGCAGTGTGTGTGTGTGTGTGTGTGTGTGTGTGCGTTTGAATGTGAGTGTATGTGTTTGTGTCTTCCTCGTCAGCAGCTCTGAGACGGAAGTGTGCCTCAAATCTTGAGTACAATAATGAGATAGGATTTGTTAGAGGGGAGGAGAGGTGGGGGGGTTGTTATGGTTGTTAGGGGGAGGAGAGGTGAGAGGGGTTGTTAGGGGGGAGGAGAGATGGGGGGTTGTTAGGGGGGAGGAGAGGTGGGGGGTTGTTATGGTTGTTAGGGGGAGGAGAGATGAGGGAGGTTGTTATGGTTGTTAGGGGGAGGAGAGGTGGGGGGTTGTTAGGGGGGAGGAGAGATGGGGGGGTTGTTATGGTTGTTAGGGGGAGGAGAGGTGGGGGTTGTTAGGGGGGAGGAGAGGTGGGGGGGTTGTTATGGTTTTTAGGGGGAGGAGAGGTGAGGGGGGTTGTTAGGGGGAGGAAAGTTAGGGGGGAGAGGTGATGGGGTTGTTTGGGCGGAGGAACAGGTTAGGAGAGGTGAGGGGGTGTAAAGGTACAGGAAAGCTGAGGGCAGGTGAGGGATACTGTATGTAGGGATCAGTCTGGGGGCAGGTGAGGGATACTGTATGTAGGGATCAGTCTGGGGGCAGGTGAGGAATACTGTATGTAGGGATCAGTCTTGGGGCAGGTGAGGGACACTGTATGTAGGGATCAGTCTGGGGGCAGGTGAGGGACACTGTATGTAGGGATCAGTCTGGGGGAAGGTGAGGGACACTGTATGTAGGGATCAGTCTTGGGGCAGGTGAGGAATACTGTATGTAGGGATCAGTCTTGGGGCAGGTGAGGGACACTGTATGTAGGGATCAGACTGGGGGTAAGTGAGGGATACTGTATGTAGGGATCAGTCTGGGGGCAGGTGAGGGATACTGTATGTAGGGATCAGTCTGAGGACAGGTGAGGGATACTGTATGTAGGGATCAGTCTGGGGGCAGGTGAGGGATACTGTATGTAGGGATCAGTCTGGGGGCAGGTGAGGAATACTGTATGTAGGGATCAGTCTTGGGGCAGGTGAGGAATACTGTATGTAGGGATCAGTCTGAGGACAGGTAAGGGACACTGTATGTAGGGATCAGTCTGGGGGCAGGTGAGGGATACTGTATGTAGGGATCAGTCTGAGGACAGGTGAGGGATACTGTATGTAGGGATCAGTCTGGGGGCAGGTGAGGGATACTGTATGTAGGGATCAGTCTGGGGGCAGGTGAGGGACACTGTATGTAGGGATCAGTCTGGGGGCAGGTGAGGGATACTGTATGTAGGGATCAGTCTGAGGACAGGTGAGGGATACTGTATGTAGGGATCAGTCTGGGGGCAGGTGAGGGACACTGTATGTAGGGATCAGTCTGGGGGCAGGTGAGGGACACTGTATGTAGGGATCAGTCTGGGGGCAGGTGAGGGACACTGTATGTAGGGATCAGTCTTGGGGCAGGTGAGGAATACTGTATGTAGGGATCAGTCTTGGGGCAGGTGAGGGACACTGTATGTAGGGATCAGACTGGGGGTAAGTGAGGGATACTGTATGTAGGGATCAGTCTGGGGGCAGGTGAGGGATACTGTATGTAGGGATCAGTCTGAGGACAGGTGAGGGATACTGTATGTAGGGATCAGACTGGGGGCAGGTGAGGGATACTGTATGTAGGGATCAGTCTGGGGGCAGGTGAGGGATACTGTATGTAGGGATCAGTCTGAGGACAGGTGAGGGATACTGTATGTAGGGATCAGTCTGGGGGCAGGTGAGGGACACTGTATGTAGGGATCAGTCTGGGGGCAGGTGAGGGATACTGTATGTAGGGATCAGTCTGGGGGCAGGTGAGGGATACTGTATGTAGGGATCAGTCTGAGGACAGGTGAGGGATACTGTATGTAGGGATCAGTCTGGGGGAAGGTGAGGGATACTGGAAAAGGCTACCTAAGTATGATTCTCAATCAGAGACAACGAACGACACCTGCCTCTGATTGAGAACCATACCAGGCCAAACACATAAACACAACATAGAAAAAAGAACATAGACTACACACCCCAACTCACGCCCTCACCAAACTAAAACAAAGACATAACAAAGGAACTAAGGTCAGAACGTGACACTGTGTCTGTAGTATTCTCTCTACTAGTCCTTTTACAGTGATGTATTTACGTGTAGTACCGTAATGAAACATGTATCACATATTTTGTACTACAATATCTAATGACTGTACGAACAACTACACAGTGAAACTATCGGTATGTTGTGTGTGGCTGATCTAAATGAATGTTCCTATGGTATTTTATGATACATTAGTTATTTGAACCAATGATTCTGCAAGCGCAAGGTTTCTTTAAAGATATGAATGCACAATGTTTTGAACATTGGACAGCCTGTGTTACACGTGATGACCGTTTTGAGTTTTGTGTCTAGAGTTTTGAAAAATGACCAAAAGGTTCTGAAATTAGTGCCAAAGTGATTGTAGAAAACGGTATTGTCTGTGTGTGTGTGTCTGTGTCTGTCTCTGTGTGTGTTTGTGTCTGTGTGTGGGAGTGAGTGTGTGTCTGTGTGTGTGTGTCTAGGTGTGTCTGTGACTGTGTGTCTCTGTGCGTGTGTCTCTGTGCGTGTGTGTGTGTGTTATTGTCTGTGTGTGTGTGTGTGTGTCTGTGTGTGTGTGTGTGTCTGTGTGTGTTTGTGTCTGTGTGTGTGTGTGTGTGTGTGAGGGTGTCTGTGTGTCTGTGTGTGTGTGTTTGTGACTGTGTGTGTGTCTCTATGTGTTTGTGTGTGTGTGTGTGTGTGTGTGTCCGTGGGTGTTATTGTCTGTGTGTGTGTGTCTGTGTCTGTGTGTCTGTGTCTGTGTGTGTGTGTGTGTGTGTGTGTGTGTGTGTGTGTGTGTGTGTGTGTGTGTGTGTGTGTGTGTGTGTGTGTGTGTGTGTGTGTGTGTGTGTGTGTTTGTGACTGTGTGTGTGTGTGTGTGTCTGTGTGTGACTGTGTGTGTGTGTGTGTGTGTGTCTGTGTGTGTCTGTGTGTGTGTCTGTGTCTGTTATTGTCTGTGTGTGTGTGTGTGTCTGTGTGTGTGTGTGTCTGTGTGTGTGTGTGTGTGTGTGTGTGTGTGTGTGTCTGTGTGTGTGTGTGTGTGTCTGTGTCTGTGTGTGTGTCTGTGTGTGTGTGTGTGTGTGTGTGTGTGTGTGTGTGTGTGTGTGTGTGTGTGTGTGTGTGTGTGTCTGTGTGTGTGTGTGTGTGTGTGTGTCTGTGTGTGTGTGTGTGTCTGTGTGTGTGTGTCTGTGTGTGTGTGTGTGTCTGTGTGTGTGTGTGTGTGTGTGTCTGTGTGTCTGTGTGTCTGTGTGTGTGTGTCTGTGGGTGTGTGTGTCTGTGTGTGTCTGTCTGTGTGTGTGTGTGTGTATCTCTGTGTGTGTGTGTGTGTGTGTGTGTGGGGGGGTTGTGTTTGTGACTGTGTGTGTGTGCGTGTGTGTGTGTGTGTCTGTGTGTGTGTGTGTGTCTGTGTCTGTGTGTGTTATTGTCTGTGTGTGTGTGTGTGTCTGTGTGTGTGTGTGTGTGTCTGTGTGTCTGTGTGTCTGTGTGTCTGTGTGTGTGTGTGTGTGTGTATGTGTATGTGTATCTGTGTCTGTGTCTGTGTCTGTGTCTGTGTCTGTGTCTGTGTCTGTGTGTGTGTGTGTGTGTCTGCGTGGCTGTGTGTGTGTGTCTGTCTGTCTGTGTGTGTGTGTGTGTGTATACATTATGTTTGTGTGTACGTGGCAGCCAGCGGCTGGGGAGATGGCATGCAGCACGTTAACATCAGACCTGCCTGGTGTGTCCCTTTCTACACCAGTAGAGTTGGCACGACCTCCTAGCTGCCCAGCCCAGGCTCAGTGTGCCAGCTGGGACTACCAGGAGAGAGAGCCCCCGAAGAGGGGGGCTCAGCTCAGCCGTGATAGAGGGATAGAGAGAAGGATGGATAGAGAGAAGAGAGGCATATAGAGTGTGTTCTAAAGGAGGTGAAGGTCTAAGTCAAAATAATGACTTCAGTGTTCCACTTCTCTGTTTTGGATGATACTGACTGTTAACTGTGTTCCCCCATAAGGAAGTGGATGGCTGCAAACTTTCTACTTTTGAACTCGGACAAAACAGAGATGCTTGTTCTAGGTCCCAAGAAACAAAGACATCTTCTGTTGAATCTGACAATTAATCTTAATGGTTGTACAGTCGTCTCAAATAAAACTGTGAAGGACCTCGGCGCTACTCTGGGCCCTGATCTCTCTTTTGAAGAACATATCAAGACCATTTCAAGGACAGCTTTTTTCCATCTACGTAACATTGCAAAAATCAGAAACTTTCTGTCCAAAAATGATGCAGAAAAAGTCATCTATGCTTTTGTCACTTCTAGGTTAGACTACTGCAATGCTCTACTTTCCAGCTACCCGGATAAAGCACAAAATAAACTTCAGTTAGTACTAAACACGGCTGCTAGATTACTCCAGTGCTAGCCTCTCTACACTGGCTTCCTGTTAAGGCAAGGGCTGATTTCAAGGTTTTACTGCTAACCTACAAAGCATTACATGGGCTTGCTCCTACCTATCTCTCTGATTTGGTCCTGCCGTACATACCTACACGTACGCTACGGTCACAAGACGCAGGCATCCTAATTGTCCCTAGAATTTCTAAGCAAACAGCTGGAGGCAGGGCTTTCTCCTACAGAGCTCAATTTTTATGGAACAGTCTGCCTACCCATGTCAGAGACGCAAACTCGGTCTCAACCTTTAAGTCTCTACTGAAGACTCATCTCTTCCTTGGGTCATATGATTGAGTGTAGTCTGGCCCAGGAGTGGGAAGGTGAACGGAAAGGCTCTGGAGCAACGAACCGCCCTTGCTGTCTCTGCCTGGCCGGTTCCCCTCTTTCCACTGGGATTCTCTGCCTCTAACCCTATTACAGGGGCTAAGTCACTGGCTTACTGGGGCTCTCTCATGTCGTCCCTGGAGGGGGTGCGTCACCTGAGTGGGTTGATTCACTGATGTGGTCATCCTGTCTGGGTTGGCGCCCCCCCCCCCCATTGGGTTGTGACGTGGCGGAGGTCTTTGTGGGCTATACTCAGCCTTGTCTCAGGATGGTAAGTTGGTGGTTGAAGATATCCCTCTAGTGGTGTGGGGGCTGTGCTTTGGCAAAGTGGGTGGGGTTATATCCTTCCTGTTTGGCACTGTCCGGGGGTGTCCTCGGATGGGGCCACAGTGTCTCCTGACCCCTCCTGTCTCAGCCTCCAGTATTTATGCTGCAGTAGTTTATGTGTCGGGGGGCTAGGGTCAGTTTGTTATATCTGGAGTACTTCTCCTGTCCTATTCGGTGTCCTGTGTGAATCTAAGTGTGCGTTCTCTAATTCTCTCCTTCTCTCTTTCTTTCTCTCTCTCAGAGGACCTGAGCCCTAGGACCATGCCCCAGGACTACCTGACATGATGACTCCTTGCTGTCCCCAGTCCACCTGGCCGTGCTGCTGCTCCAGTTTCAACTGTTCTGCCTTATTATTATTCGACCATGCTGGTCATTTATGAACATTTGAACATCTTGGCCATGTTCTGTTATAATCTCCACCCGACACAGCCAGAAGAGGACTGGCCACCCCACATAGCCTGGTTCCTCTCTAGGTTTCTTCCGAGGTTTTGGCCTTTCTAGGGAGTTTTTCCTAGCCACCGTGCTTCTACACCTGCATTGCTTGCTGTTTGGGGTTTTAGGCTGGGTTTCTGTACAGCACTTTGAGATATCAGCTGATGTATGAAGGGCTATATAAAAATAAATTTGATTTGATTTGATTTGATTTCCTGAAAATAAAAAGTATTTTATTGAACAGAAACAGAAGCAAATCAGTAACAACTCATCAGCGCCAATATGGAATAGGCCTTGATGTCTCAACCCAGCGACATCATTCTTCATTTAGACAGGGGGCGACCCCCTCGGGAAGAAAGGGACACAGGGAGAAAGGAGGAAGGTGAAGGGGACGACCCCCTTGTGATGCCATGTTCCCTTAGCCTGTTCCCCATTAGCCCTGACTTAAAACAGTAACCATCTCTAATCACCAGGCGTTGGCTCTTTGTCAGAGGTTTCTATGGAAGGTGTGAGGGAGGGCAAGTAGAGAGTATGTTGTGAATGAATGAAACAGGGTTGAAAAGAAAGAGGGATTGAGGAGAGGAGAGAGGAGCTGTTGAGCCCTATAGGATTAGGTCCCCATCCCTCCTTTCTCAGAGACGATAACAAGTTAATTATTCTAACAAGGTTCGTAACGAGGGCTTAGACGTGTCAAAGATCTCTGACCCCTAGAGAAGTTAGTTAATACATGAGGAGAACAAGATAAAACAGAGCTCATCCACACACATCATAATGACAGAGGAAGACAGAGGAAGAGAGAGAGAAGGAGAGAGGGGAGAGAGGGGAGAGAGGGAGAGAGGGAGAGAGGAAGAGAGAGGGAGAGAGGGAGAGAGAGAGAAAAAGAGAGGGAGAAAGAACGAGAGAGGGCGAGAGAAAGAGAAAGAGAGAGGGAGAGAGAAAGAGAGAGGGAGTGAGGGAGAGGGAGAGAGGGAGAGCGGGAGAGAGAGGGAGAGGGAGAGAGCGAGAGAAAGAGAGAGGGAGGGAGAGAGAAAGAAAGAAAGAGAGAGGGAGAGAGAGAGAGAGAGAGAGAGAGAGAAAGAGAGAGGGAGAGAGAGAGGGAGAGAGAAAGAGAGAGAGCGAGAGAGAAAGAGAGGAGAGAGAAAGAGAGAGAGAGAAAAAGAGAGGGATAGAGAACGAGAGAGGGCGAAAAAAGAGAAAGAGAGAGGGAGAGAGAAAGAGAGAGGGCGAGAGAGAGAGGGAGAGAGAAAGAGAGAGGGAGAGAGAAATAGCACGTATTTTGCAGAAAAGGTGAAATAATGAAATGCCAAGAACATCTAATGCTAGCCCTGGTGGGTAACAGCTAGTCCTCCCTTTTCTCTCCCTCTTCCACGCTCCCCCTCATCCTCCTCTCTCTTCCACGCTCCCACTCATCCTCCTCTCTCTCTCTCTGAGGGCCTGTTGTGGCATGGACGGGTGCTGGTCTGGGTAGAGGGGTCACCACAGCTATAGAAACACAGTGGAGGATAGAGGGGTCACCACAGCTATAGGAACACAGTGGAGGATAGAGGGGCCACTACAGCTATAGGAACAAAGTGGAGGATAGAGGGGTCACCACAGCTATAGGAACACAGTGGAGGATAGAGGGGTCACCACAGCTATAGGAACACAGTGGAGGAGAGAGGGGCCACTACAGCTATAGGAACACAGTGGAGGATAGAGGGGTCACCACAGCTATAGGAACACAGTGGAGGATAGAGGGGTCACCACAGTTATAGGAACACAGTGGAGGATAGAGGGGTCACCACAGCTATAGGAACACAGTGGAGGATAGAGGGGTCACCACAGTTATAGGAACACAGTGGAGGATAGAGGGGTCACCACAGCTATAGGAACACAGTGGAGGATAGAGGGGTCACCACAGCTATAGGAACACAGTGTAGGATAGAGGTATCACCAGAGCTATAGGAACACAGTGGAGGATAGAGGAGTCACCACAGTTATAGGAACACAGTGGAGGATAGAGGGGTCACCACAGTTATAGGAACACAGTGGAGGATAGAGGGGTCACCACAGCTATAGGAACACAGTGGAGGATAGAGGGGTAACCACAGCTATAGGAACACAGTGTAGGATAGAGGTATCACCAGAGCTATAGGAACACAGTGGAGGATAGAGGAGTCACCACAGTTATAGGAACACAGTGGAGGATAGAGGGGTCACCACAGTTATAGGAACACAGTGGAGGATAGAGGGGTCACCACAGTTATAGGAACACAGTGGAGGATAGAGGGGTCACCACAGTTATAGGAACACAGTGGAGGATAGAGGGGTCACCACAGTCATAGGAACACAGTGGAGGATAGAGGGGTCACCACAGCTATAGGAACACAGTGTAGGATAGAGGGGTCACCACAGCTATAGGAACACAGTGGAGGATAGAGGGGTCACCACAGCTACAGGAACACAGTGGAGAATAGAGGGGTCACCACAGTTATAGGAACACAGTGGAGGATAGAGGGGTCACCACAGTTATAGGAACACAGTGGAGGATAGAGGGGTCACCACAGTTATAGGAACACAGTGGAGGATAGAGGAGTCACCACAGTTATAGGAACACAGTGGAGGATAGAGGGGTCACCACAGTTATAGGAACACAGTGGAGGATAGAGGGGTCACCACAGTTAAAGGAACACAGTGGAGGATAGAGGGGTCACCACAGTTATAGGAACACAGTGGAGGATAGAGGGATCACCACAGCTATAGGAACACAGTGTAGGATAGAGGGGTCACCACAGCTATAGGAACACAGTGGAGGATAGAGGGGTCACCACAGCTACAGGAACATAGTGGAGGATAGAGGGGTCACCACAGTTATAGGAACACAGTGGAGGATAGAGGGGTCACCACAGTTATAGGAACACAGTGGAGGATAGAGGGGTCACCACAGCTACAGGAACATAGTGGAGGATAGAGGGGTCACCACAGTTATAGGAACACAGTGGAGGATAGAGGGGTCACCACAGTTATAGGAACACAGTGGAGGATAGAGGGGTCACCACAGTTATAGGAACACAGTGGAGGATAGAGGGTCACCACAGTTATAGGAACACAGTGTAGGATAGAGGGGTCACCACAGCTATAGGAACACAGTGTAGGATAGAGGGGTCACCACAGCTATAGGAACACAGTGTAGGATAGAGGGGTCACCACAGCTACAGGAACATAGTGGAGGATAGAGGGGTCACCACAGCTATAGGAACACAGTGGAGGATAGAGGGATCACCACAGCTATAGGAACACAGTGGAGGATAGAGGGATCACCACAGCTATAGGAACACAGTGGAGGATAGAGGGGCCACCACAGCTATAGGAACACAGTGGAGGATAGAGGGGTCACCACAGCTATAGGAACATAGTGGAGGATAGAGGGGTCACCACAGCTATAGGAACACAGTGGAGGATAGAGGGGTCACCACAGTTATAGGAACACAGTGGAGGATAGAGGAGTCACCACAGTTATAGGAACACAGTGGAGGATAGAGGGGTCACCACAGTTATAGGAACACAGTGGAGGATAGAGGGGTCACCACAGTTATAGGAACACAGTGGAGGATAGAAGGGTCACCACAGTTATAGGAACACAGTGGAGGATAGAGGGGTCACCACAGTTATAGGAACACAGTGGAGGATAGAGGGGTCACCACAGTTATAGGAACACAGTGGAGGATAGAGGGGTCACCACAGCTATAGGAACACAGTGGAGGATAGAGGGGTCACCACAGCTATAGGAACACAGTGGAGGATAGAGGGGTCACCACAGCTATAGGAACACAGTGGAGGATAGAGGGGTCACCACAGTTATAGGAACACAGTGGAGGATAGAGGAGTCACCACAGTTATAGGAACACAGTGGAGGATAGAGGGGTCACCACAGTTATAGGAACACAGTGGAGGATAGAGGGGTCACCACAGTTATAGGAACACAGTGGAGGATAGAGGGGCCACCACAGCTATAGGAACACAGTGGATGATAGAGGGGTCACCACAGCTATAGGAACACAGTGGAGGATAGAGGGGTCACCACAGTTATAGGAACACATTGGAGGATAGAGGGGTCACCACAGTTATAGGAACACAGTGGAGGATAGAGGGGTCACCACAGTTATAGGAACACAGTGGAGGATAGAGGGGTCACCACAGTTATAGGAACACAGTGGAGGATAGAGGGGTCACCACAGCTATAGGAACACAGTGGAGGATAGAGGGGTCACCACAGCTATAGGAACACAGTGGAGGATAGAGGGGTCACCACAGTTATAGGAACACAGTGGAGGATAGAGGGGTCACCACAGTTAAAGGAACACAGTGGAGGATAGAGGGGTCACCACAGTTATAGGAACACAGTGGAGGATAGAGGGATCACCACAGCTATAGGAACACAGTGTAGGATAGAGGGGTCACCACAGCTATAGGAACACAGTGGAGGATAGAGGGGTCACCACAGCTACAGGAACATAGTGGAGGATAGAGGGGTCACCACAGTTATAGGAACACAGTGGAGGATAGAGGGGTCACCACAGTTATAGGAACACAGTGGAGGATAGAGGGGTCACCACAGCTACAGGAACATAGTGGAGGATAGAGGGGTCACCACAGTTATAGGAACACAGTGGAGGATAGAGGGGTCACCACAGTTATAGGAACACAGTGGAGGATAGAGGGGTCACCACAGTTATAGGAACACAGTGGAGGATAGAGGGTCACCACAGTTATAGGAACACAGTGTAGGATAGAGGGGTCACCACAGCTATAGGAACACAGTGTAGGATAGAGGGGTCACCACAGCTATAGGAACACAGTGTAGGATAGAGGGGTCACCACAGCTACAGGAACATAGTGGAGGATAGAGGGGTCACCACAGCTATAGGAACACAGTGGAGGATAGAGGGATCACCACAGCTATAGGAACACAGTGGAGGATAGAGGGATCACCACAGCTATAGGAACACAGTGGAGGATAGAGGGGCCACCACAGCTATAGGAACACAGTGGAGGATAGAGGGGTCACCACAGCTATAGGAACACAGTGGAGGATAGAGGGGTCACCACAGCTATAGGAACACAGTGGAGGATAGAGGGGTCACCACAGTTATAGGAACACAGTGGAGGATAGAGGAGTCACCACAGTTATAGGAACACAGTGGAGGATAGAGGGGTCACCACAGTTATAGGAACACAGTGGAGGATAGAGGGGTCACCACAGTTATAGGAACACAGTGGAGGATAGAAGGGTCACCACAGTTATAGGAACACAGTGGAGGATAGAGGGGTCACCACAGTTATAGGAACACAGTGGAGGATAGAGGGGTCACCACAGTTATAGGAACACAGTGGAGGATAGAGGGGTCACCACAGCTATAGGAACACAGTGGAGGATAGAGGGGTCACCACAGCTATAGGAACACAGTGGAGGATAGAGGGGTCACCACAGCTATAGGAACACAGTGGAGGATAGAGGGGTCACCACAGTTATAGGAACACAGTGGAGGATAGAGGAGTCACCACAGTTATAGGAACACAGTGGAGGATAGAGGGGTCACCACAGTTATAGGAACACAGTGGAGGATAGAGGGGTCACCACAGTTATAGGAACACAGTGGAGGATAGAGGGGCCACCACAGCTATAGGAACACAGTGGATGATAGAGGGGTCACCACAGCTATAGGAACACAGTGGAGGATAGAGGGGTCACCACAGTTATAGGAACACATTGGAGGATAGAGGGGTCACCACAGTTATAGGAACACAGTGGAGGATAGAGGGGTCACCACAGTTATAGGAACACAGTGGAGGATAGAGGGGTCACCACAGTTATAGGAACACAGTGGAGGATAGAGGGGTCACCACAGCTATAGGAACACAGTGGAGGATAGAGGGGTCACCACAGCTATAGGAACACAGTGGAGGATAGAGGGGTCACCACAGTTATAGGAACACAGTGGAGGATAGAGGGGTCACCACAGTTATAGGAACACAGTGGAGGATAGAGGGGTCACCACAGTTATAGGAACACAGTGGAGGATAGAGGGGTCACCACAGCTATAGGAACACAGTGGAGGATAGAGGGGTCACCACAGCTATAGGAACACAGTGGAGGATAGAGGGGTCACCACAGTTATAGGAACACAGTGGAGGATAGAGGGGTCACCACAGCTATAGGAACACAGTGGAGGATAGAGGGGTCACCACAGCTATAGGAACACAGTGGAGGATAGAGTGGTCACCACAGTTATAGGAACACAGTGGAGGATAGAGGGGTCACCACAGCTATAGGAACACAGTGGAGGATAGAGGGGTCACCACAGCTATAGGAACACAGTGGAGGATAGAGGGGTCACCACAGCTATAGGAACACAGTGGAGGATAGAGGGGTCACCACAGCTATAGGAACACAGTGGAGGATAGAGGGGCCACCACAGCTATAGGAACACAGTGGAGGATAGAGGGGTCACCACAGCTATAGGAACACAGTGGAGGATAGAGGGGTCACCACAGCTATAGTCCCTTTATCCCTCCTGTCCTCTTCTATTGCTCCACCTTGACCTCTCCTGCATGGCATCCCCAATATTCTCCCCCTGACCCCCTCTCTCCTGCATGGCACCCCCAATATACTCCACCTGACCCCCTCTCTCCTGCATGGCATCCCCAATATACTCCCCCTGACCCCCTCTCTCCTGCATGGCATCCCCAATATACTCTCTCTGACCCCCTCTCTTCTGCATGTCATCCCCAATATACTCCCCCTGACCCCCTCTCTCCTGCATGGCATCCCCAATATACTTCCCCTGACCCCCTCTCTCCTGCATGGCATCCCCAATATACTCCCCCTGACCCCCTCTCTCCTGCATGGCACCCCCAATATACTCCCCCTGACCCCCTCTCTCCTGCATGGCACCCCCAATATACTCCCCCTGACCCCCTCTCTCCTGCATGGCACCCCCAATATACTCCTGTCCAATATACTCCTCTTACATTCCTCCATTCTGCTCCCCTCTTTCCGCTCTTCCACCCCCCCCCCCTTCCCTTGTCCGTGCTCCCCTCTTTACTCACCATAGCCTCGTCTCCTACTTCCTCCATAGCCTCCTCTCCTACTGCCTCCATAGTCTCCTCTCCTACTTCCTCCATAGCCTCCTCTCCTACTTCCTCCATAGTCTCCTCTCCTACTTCCTCCATAGTCTCCTCTCCTACTTCCTCCATAGTCTCCTCTCCTACTTCCTCCATAGCCTCCTCTCCTACTTCCTCCATAGCCTCCTCTCCTACTTCCTCCATAGCCTCCCCTCTCTACTCACCATAGCCTCCTCTCCTACTTCCTACACAGTCTCTCTCTCTCCCCCTCCCTCTGTCTTTCGGTCCCTGGCTGGAGCAGGCTGGAGCAGCTGTGCCGGGAGCTGTGCTGTCACAGGCGGTTAGGGTGACAGCCACTCACACTTCATAATGCCCCTGTCACAGGTCACTGGGCGACAACCTCGGTCGCCATGCTCCAGCGGATAGCCCCAGGGGTCGGGGGGCTGGGGTAGGGGGGCACCACCTCTCCATCAACACCCCAGCCCCCTGATCCTCTCCCTCTTCCCTCCACCACCGTCCAATATCCACACCACCCCCACTAAGAAAAACAGATGGGGGGGCAGGTGGATGAGTGAGGTGTGCTATTATAGTGGAATTAGTCTGGAACAGTGGAGCAAGGCTACTGCTGTCCTCCTAACTCACTAGCACAGATACACATAAGGATATCTACATGGTTTACAGCAGGGTCAGAGGTCATAATATATATCTACGTGGTTTACAGCAGGGTCAGCGGTCATAATATATATATATATATATATCTACATGGTTTACAGCAGGGTCAGTGGTCATAATATATATATATATATCTACATGGTTTACAGCAGGGTCAGAGGTCATAATATATATCTACGTGGTTTACAGCAGGGTCAGCGGTCATAATATATATATATATATATCTACATGGTTTACAGCAGGGTCAGAGGTCATAATATATATTTATCTACATGGTTTACAGCAGGGTCAGAGGTCATAATATATATTTATCTACATGGTTTACAGCAGGGTCAGAGGTCATAATATATATTTATCTACATAGTTTACAGCAGGGTCAGAGATCATAATATATATCTACACTGTTTACAGCAGGGTCAGCGGTCATAACATATATATACATATCTACATGGTTTACAGCAGGGTCAGAGGTCATAATATATATATATCTACATGGTTTACAGCAGGGTCAGAGGTCATAATATATATTTATCTACATGGTTTACAGCAGGGTCAGCGGTCATAATATATATTTATCTACATGGTTTACAGCAGGGTCAGAGGTCATATTATATATTTATCTACATAGTTTACAGCAGGGTCAGAGGTCATAATATATATATATCTACATGGTTTACTGCAGGGTCAAAGGTCATAATATATATCTACACTGTTTACAGCAGGGTCAGCGGTCATAACATATATATACATATCTACATGGTTTACAGCAGGGTCAGAGGTCATAATATATATATATATATATATATATATATATATATATTTATCTACATGGTTTACAGCAGGGTCAGAGGTGATAATAGGCCCTGTCACATCTTCTACATGTCACACAAAGGATGCTGTCAGAAGGATGTCAGATAGAGAAACATTAAGGACATTAAGGCTTCCATAGGAATACTGTAGAAGTCTATGGAGCAATGTTTAGAATCATTACAAACTGCACAGGGAAAAACAAGATGCTTAAACACTATAATTACAAACTCCACTAGTTGCCAATGTCACTTATTAAAGCTAAATGATGTTGTGATGTCATCGAATCAGTAAATAGGGATCAGTTAATGAAGCAGCCTTCAGTCTGGATCTCAGTTGACGTGTGTGTGTATATATTCTGCTCTGTCGTTACGGTAAGACAGCGCCGTATGCTGTCATCCAACTGTCATTAACGATCATCGCCTCGGTGTTTTACCTCATTACCAAGTCTACTGTGGTCCTAGTCCAGGGCTGAGGACACATTCTGACCATGACAACATTATCAGCATTACTCCTACGCTGGACAACGATATATTTGATGATGACGGACTGATAAAGGATGTAGTTGACGTTGCCATTTGTTATTGAGACGATGTCAGTTGAAAGAAAGTGATTGTCTTTTCAAAACATTGTGCTGTTTAAAATATTTAGGACAGAGACATTAGTTGAATAGTTGCACTTTCGGTCCACAACAAAACATTTATAAGGCATTTATAAACATTTTGCTCACCATTTATAAATCATTACTTCCACGTTTTAAATATTAGTAAGCTAGTTATTCAGACATGAATATATATTTTCTTAAACATCTTCGGTGTTGTGTGCTAGTTATTTTACCAGGTACTGATGGAATGTCTTCCAATGTCATGTCCATCTGTTTGTATGAAATGACACCGGTCATTCAAAACATTTAGACATTATTTACAGCACTCACTTTAGATTAGGGACTGCAAAAATACTTGACTAATGATTAGTAAATGGCTGATAAAGGTGGGAGTAATGATTAATAGATGGTGAACACACTCTTTATAAATGCCTTCGACATGGTTTATCACTGACCCTTAACTGTCGTGTTTCTTATTGGCGCGTCTGTCTCTTCTTGAAAAACATGTTGGAACAATTATTCATCTTAAAAATCTATTTAACTATTTAAATAAGAACAGGCAATATTTATTTTTCCAACTGATGTTTATTTGGGAAATAACAGAGTTCTATCAGGCTGTTGAGAAGTCAAAAGGTCATACCAGCAATGCCATGTTAGAATGACAATTTGCATATCATTTTTACCCACTTCAAGAATATTACAAACATTACTTTAGGTCTTCAATGGCGTTTGTATGTAGTTAAGCATCGATAGATAAGGAATGACGTCAAATGTATGGTAATTATGTATGTCCAAACGTGGAAATGAAATGACCTTGAAATCAATGCGGTGTTAGGTGGTGTATATTGCAAAGTCCCTCAGAATGGTTTTGTTAAATGTCAAATGATCCAGGTTCTGCCATCATGTTTCCTCCATGTTCAGACTACATTCTGAAATAATAGATGACAAAGATACATTTTTATTACTATTAAAGCCATTATTTTATGTGCGACCTCAAGTCTGAATATTGATTCATTGACCCCATCATGGGTCATGAAATGTGGATTAACCAATTTATGTTGCCTAATATAGTGTTTTCAACAATTCAATCATATTCAATCACATTGTTATATTGTTATTTGTTTTCTTTTTAGATTTTAACTATTTGTTTTCATATTCCTACTCTTCAAGTTCTCTACTAAAAGTGATGGTATTAATCTCTCACCAACTCAATTCCTGACTTTTATCACATCTCTGATTCGGAGTTTTCTTACATCCCTCTGAGTGGGCAAAGTTAGAGTGCCACAACACTGAACTGCAGCAACCCCAAATTATGCAAATTATGCAAATTGATGCAGGATGGCTGGAAGAGTTGACCAATCAAGTTCAAGTGAATATTTTTTGCATATCCACTTCCAAATCCATTGTCAAAACTCTACCAGATGGCTGAGAATTTAAAGGCAACATCCAGCGGTTGATTTTTGTTTTTCTTCTGAAACAAAGTTTTTGGAAAACTATTAACACTGTTAACAGAGTAGGGCATTATCTGTCAGGGAAATAACAGAACACTGTTAACAGAGGAGGGCATTATCTGTCAGGGAAATAACAGAACACTGTTAACAGAGTAGGGCATTATCTGTCAGGGAAATAACAGAACACTGTTAACAGAGTAGGGCATTATCTGTCAGGGAAATAACAGAACACTGTTAACAGAGTAAGGCATTATCTGTCAGGGAAATAACAGAACACTGTTAACAGAGTAGGGCATTATCTGTCAGGGAAATAACAGAACACTGTTAACAGAGTAAGGCATTATCTGTCAGGGAAATAACAGAACACTGTTAACAGAGTAGGGCATTATCTGTCAGGGAAATAACAGAACACTGTTAACAGAGTAGGGCATTATCTGTCAGGGAAATAACAGAACACTGTTAACAGAGTAGGGCATTATCTGTCAGGGAAATAACAGAACACTGTTAACAGAGTAGGGCATTATCTGTCAGGGAAATAACAGAACACTGTTAACAGAGTATGGCATTATCTGTCAGGGAAATAACAGAACACTGTTAACAGAGTAAGGCATTATCTGTCAGGGAAATAACAGAACACTGTTAACAGAGTAGGGCATTATCTGTCAGGGAAATAACAGAACACTGTTAACAGAGTAAGGCATTATCTGTCAGGGAAATAACAGAACACTGTTAACAGAGTAGGGCATTATCTGTCAGGGAAATAACAGAACACTGTTAACAGAGTAGGGCATTATCTGTCAGGGAAATAACAGAACACTGTTAACAGAGTAGGGCATTATCTGTCAGGGAAATAACAGAACACTGTTAACAGAGTAGGGCATTATCTGTCAGGGAAATAACAGAACACTGTTAACAGAGTAGGGCATTATCTGTCAGGGAAATAACAGAACACTGTTAACAGAGTAGGGCATTATCTGTCAGGCAGAACACTGTTAACAGAGTAGGGCATTATCTGTCAGGGAAATAACAGAACACTGTTAACAGAGTAGGGCATTATCTGTCAGGGAAATAACAGAACACTGTTAACAGAGTAAGGCATTATCTGTCAGGGAAATAACAGAACACTGTTAACAGAGTAGGGCATTATCTGTCAGGGAAATAACAGAACACTGTTAACAGAGTAAGGCATTATCTGTCAGGGAAATAACAGAACACGGTTAACAGAGTAGGGCATTATCTGTCAGGGAAATAACAGAACACTGTTAACAGAGTAAGGCATTATCTGTCAGGGAAATAACAGAACACTGTTAACAGAGTAGGGCATTATCTGTCAGGGAAATAACAGAACACTGTTAACAGAGTAGGGCATTATCTGTCAGGGAAATAACAGAACACTGTTAACAGAGTAGGGCATTATCTGTCAGGGAAATAACAGAACACTGTTAACAGAGTAGGGCATTATCTGTCAGGGAAATAACAGAACACTGTTAACAGAGTAAGGCATTATCTGTCAGGGAAATAACAGAACACTGTTAACAGAGTAAGGCATTATCTGTCAGGGAAATAACAGAACACTGTTAACAGAGTAGGGCATTATCTGTCAGGGAAATAACAGAACACTGTTAACAGAGTAAGGCATTATCTGTCAGGGAAATAACAGAACACTGTTAACAGAGTAAGGCATTATCTGTCAGGGAAATAACAGAACACTGTTAACAGAGTAGGGCATTATCTGTCAGGGAAATAACAGAACACTGTTAACAGAGTAAGGCATTATCTGTCAGGGAAATAACAGAACACTGTTAACAGAGTAGGGCATTATCTGTCAGGGAAATAACAGAACACTGTTAACAGAGTAGGGCATTATCTGTCAGGGAAATAACAGAACACTGTTAACAGAGTAGGGCATTATCTGTCAGGGAAATAACAGAACACTGTTAACAGAGTAGGGCATTATCTGTCAGGGAAATAACAGAACACTGTTAACAGAGTAAGGCATTATCTGTCAGGGAAATAACAGAACACTGTTAACAGAGTAAGGCATTATCTGTCAGGGAAATAACAGAACACTGTTAACAGAGTAAGGCATTATCTGTCAGGGAAATAACAGAACACTGTTAACAGAGTAGGGCATTATCTGTCAGGGAAATAACAGAACACTGTTAACAGAGTAAGGCATTATCTGTCAGGGAAATAACAGAACACTGTTAACAGAGTAGGGCATTATCTGTCAGGGAAATAACAGAACACTGTTAACAGAGTAAGGCATTATCTGTCAGGGAAATAACAGAACACTGTTAACAGAGTAGGGCATTATCTGTCAGGGAAATAACAGAACACTGTTAACAGAGTAGGGCATTATCTGTCAGGGAAATAACAGAACACTGTTAACAGAGTAAGGCATTATCTGTCAGGGAAATAACAGAACACTGTTAACAGAGTAGGGCATTATCTGTCAGGGAAATAACAGAACACTGTTAACAGAGTAGGGCATTATCTGTCAGGGAAATAACAGAACACTGTTAACAGAGTAGGGCATTATCTGTCAGGGAAATAACAGAACACTGTTAACAGAGTAGGGCATTATCTGTCAGGGAAATAACAGAACACTGTTAACAGAGTAGGGCATTATCTGTCAGGGAAATAACAGAACACTGTTAACAGAGTAGGGCATTATCTGTCAGGGAAATAACAGAACACTGTTAACAGAGTAGGGCATTATCTGTCAGGGAAATAACAGAACACTGTTAACAGAGTAAGGCATTATCTGTCAGGGAAATAACAGAACACTGTTAACAGAGTAGGGCATTATCTGTCAGGGAAATAACAGAACACTGTTAACAGAGTAGGGCATTATCTGTCAGGGAAATAACAGAACACTGTTAACAGAGTAGGGCATTATCTGTCAGGGAAATAACAGAACACTGTTAACAGAGTAGGGCATTATCTGTCAGGGAAATAACAGAACACTGTTAACAGAGTAGGGCATTATCTGTCAGGGAAATAACAGAACACTGTTAACAGAGTAGGGCATTATCTGTCAGGGAAATAACAGAACACTGTTAACAGAGTAGGGCATTATCTGTCAGGGAAATAACAGAACACTGTTAACAGAGTAGGGCATTATCTGTCAGGGAAATAACAGAACACTGTTAACAGAGTAGGGCATTATCTGTCAGGGAAATAACAGAACACTGTTAACAGAGTAGGGCATTATCTGTCAGGGAAATAACAGAACACTGTTAACAGAGTAGGGCATTATCTGTCAGGGAAATAACAGAACACTGTTAACAGAGTAGGGCATTATCTGTCAGGGAAATAACAGAACACTGTTAACAGAGTAGGGCATTATCTGTCAGGGAAATAACAGAACACTGTTAACAGAGTAGGGCATTATCTGTCAGGGAAATAACAGAACACTGTTAACAGAGTAGGGCATTATCTGTCAGGGAAATAACAGAACACTGTTAACAGAGTAGGGCATTATCTGTCAGGGAAATAACAGAACACTGTTAACAGAGTAGGGCATTATCTGTCAGGGAAATAACAGAACACTGTTAACAGAGTAGGGCATTATCTGTCAGGGAAATAACATAAAAAACAGAGATGCCTATTTACAGTATATTGTAATAAAAATATTTTCCCCTTTTACGCGCCGCCAAACGCTAAGTTAAGCATGCGGATTGGGGTCTAGATAAGCTAATTGGATGCAATGCCTGCGATTGGTTTCAGCTGCGAGTGAGACGCTTCGCACCTAATCTCCATGAGGCGGACAGTCGGAGAGCTCCGACTGCGGTTAATTCGCTGAAGGTGCCCACACACCCACTGAACAATGTGAAGCAATTAATTTCGCTCTCCCTCCCACATCTGCCGCTCTACGATGTGGCCCTAGCGTCGCCGTGCCGACCGTGCCGTGGCGCCAGGGCAAGGCGAGCCCCGGCGATTTCACACGTAGGGAGACCCCAATGAAACGTGAAGAGAATACGTGGCATTGTTAAATTGCATTAAAGAGTTTAAAAAGGAGGGCATGTGAATATGTGATGCACCCCCTTCCCTCTAAATAACAAACAGTTAATGTGTTCAAATGCTCAGTGATAGTGAAACATAACGCAGAGTAATATGCACAGGGGAACGCTGAGCTTCAGAGGAGAAGAGCAACACTCTATCAGGAGGCCAATTCTAGAAGTCACTCGGAGAGGGCTAGCACAGTGTACTGTAAAAGGCTGAAAGATAATGGTCATGCAAGCATCATATCAGTTGTTTATGTATAGGCCTGTGCTCAAATTGGTTCTGATTGGTTTCAATAGCTCTTTTAGAAACAACTTCAAACGTGATGCTTTTGATTCAATTCAAAAATATAAATCAGAAGTCACGCCAGTTGAAGTCAATTTTTCTCTCAGGAAATGTCTTTGCTCTTTTGACTGAGGGAGACAGGATTGCCTATAGTGTATTTGGGGAATTGTAATTGACATGATATTCATTCTGCCATCTATTCTCCATGTTTAATATGTATAATGTTTGTCCCCTTTCTATCCTCTCTCATCTTCACTACCCCCTCCATCTCTATCTCTATCTCTTCATCTGTCTCCCCTTTCTCTCTTTCTCTCTCTTTCTCTCTCTCTCTCTTTCTCTCTTTTCTCTCTTTCTCTCTCTCTCGTTCTCTCTCTTTCTCTCTCCTTCTGTTTTCTGTCAATGCCACGGTGCCAGTCACCCTGCTCCAGGGTTCTGGAGATATTTCAAACCTATCTGAGAAATCAATCTTACAGGAAGCTGAAGGAAAGCATGGAATGTCATTGAGCAATAACTATCAGGGCTGTCAGAGGTGGAGCTCAGAGGCCAGCCTGGGGGATGTTTGGCCTGCCAGTGTCCCAGAGAGCGACCTCGTCAGCTGGGTTCTCCCCCCTCCCCCCTCCCCTCCCCCTGACCTCCCATTCCCATATACACACTTACTGTATGCAAGCACGCACGGAAGCACAAACGTAAGTCAGCAAGCACACACACACAAACACACAAACACAACTTACTTACTCACATACACCCCACCCTTAACCACCGCACAAACTCATGCACACACTCGCAACCCCCATTACCACTTTTCCATCACCAAACACTCTCAGTCCCAGGATTTGGACCTCCCCCACCCCAGGGTCCATGGTGAACACCCACCCCAGGTTCCATGGTAACCTCCCACCCCAGGGTCCATGGTGACCCCCCCACCCCAGGGTCCATGGTGACCCCCCACCCCAGGGTCCATGCTGACCCCCCACCCCAGGGTCCATGGTGACCCCCCCACCCCAGGGTCCATGGTGACCTCCCACCCCAGGGTCCATGCTGACCCCCACCCCAGGGTCCATGGTGACCTCCCATTTCAGGGTCCATGGTAACCCCCCCCACCCCAGGGTCCATGGTGACCCCCCCACCCCAGGGTCTATGGTGACCTCCCACCCCAGGGTCCATGGTGACCCCCCCACCCAAGGGTCCATGCTGACCCCCCACCCCAGGTTCCATGGTGACCCCCCACCCCAGGGTCTATGGTGACCCCCCCACCCCAGGGTCCATGGTGACCCCCCACCCCAGGGTCCATGGTGAACCCCTACCCTAGGGTCCATGGTGACCCCCCACCCCAGGGTCCATGGTGACCTCCCACCCCAGGGTCCATGGTGACCCCCCCACCCAAGGGTCCATGCTGACCCTCCACCCCAGGTTCCATGGTGACCCCCCACCCCAGGGTCTATGGTGACCCCCCACCCCAGGGTCCATGGTGACCCCCCACCCCAGGGTCCATGGTGAACCCCTACCCTAGGGTCCATGGTGACCCCCCACCCCAGGGTCCATGGTGACCTCCCACCCCAGGGTCCATGGTGACCCCCTACCCCAGGGTCCATGGTGACCCCCCAACCCAGGAGTGAGGAGGAGTGCTGTGGCTACAGAGTCACTGTCATCCCATTCCTACTTTAATCAGATGAGTCCCAACGAAGCCCTTCTGTCTGTCCCAAAGCTCTGGCCAACCTGTGAATTAACGCATTTATGAATGACATGTTTTCTTTCTGGTACTTATCCAGTCACCTAAACTAACTGACATTCAGCACGAGCCAAACATGATTCATAACCTGCAGCATATGGCTTTTCAAATAAATAACATGTCACCTGTTTTTGGGTGGGGAAATGATTTGGCTTCGATCCGAATTTCACAGAGTAGTGCTGCTTTGTAGTGGCCCTTCTCTTTCACCCCAAAGACAGATAGGAGAGAGAGTGAGAGATGGAGAGATGGAAGGAGGGAAGAAAGGAGAGAGAGTCCAGGCACAGACAGACGAGTGAAGAGAAGCAGAAGTTGATGGAACAAGATGTTACGAGTGATGGGTCATCACGCCCAAGTAAGCAACGGGACACTAGCTGGGTCTGGACACATACACGCACACTCACACACACACCACACACACACCACACACACACTCACACACACACCACACACACACATCACACACACACACACACACACCCCACACACACACACACACACACACACTCACAAACACACACCACACACACCACACACACACACACCACACACACACACTCACACACACACACACACACACCACACACACTCACACACACACACCACACACACACACACACTCACAAACACACACCACACACACTCTCACACACACACCACACCACACACACACTCACACACACACACACACACACCACACACACACACACCACACACACACACACACACTCACAAACACACACCACACACACACACACCACACACACACACACCACACACACCACACACACCACACACCACACACACGTCCATCTCTGACTCGGCTCTCTCACCTCCCGTACAGTAAGACCGACCAATGGAAGAACCCTTCACAGTTCAATACAGTCTACTGCTAATTGTCCATCTCCCAGCGTATTCACTGGGTCCTACGTACTGTCTCCAGTCACAGTTCAATACAGTCTACTCTTAATTGTCCATCTCCCAGCGTATTCACTGGGTCCTACGTACTGTCTCCAGCCACAGTTCAATACAGTCTACTCCTAATTGTCCATCTCCCAGCGTATTCACTGGGTCCTACATACTGTCTCCAGCCACAGTTCAATACAGTCTACTCCTAATTGTCCATCTCCCAGCGTATTCACTGGGTCCTACGTACTGTCTCCAGCCCTCTGTCTTCCTCTTGGAATGAAACTGTGTGCTGAATATCACCACCAAACACATCAGGACATCAACCGGAACACATCAGGTGAATCCAGTCAGTGTTTACAACTGACGTGATGACGCCCCTATCTAACACAATCACTGTCACACACTCTCTCCTCACAGTGGGAACCATCCTGATGCTCATCATCATGACTCAAGGCCATGAATATTGAACAGAGTTTAGTCCCTGGGAGGTGAAGTAAACAGAATGTGAGATCATGAAAGCGAGACTAATTTACACGCACACGCACACACACACACACACACACACATGCACACACACACACACACACACACACACACACACACACACACACACACACACACACACACACACACACACACACACACACACACACACACACACACACACACGCACACACACACGCTTAGTGTGGGGGCCCGAATAGGAGAAGTGACCAACAATGAATAATTTCCATATCAAACACCCATTGACCCGTACTGAGGGCCGCTTCCGACTCCACGATGCAGTCATTGGGGTGAACATGTACAAGGGAAATTGAGATGTTCTGTTTAGTGAATAAATGCTCATTTCTGTGCATTGAGGGCTGATTATAGGCCTGTTGTTGACTTGGTCAGATGATGCTGTGTTGATGTACAGTGGCCTGTGAGTGTGTGTGATGGGGATGATTAGAGAAGATTACAGATGGAGATTATTCAGATTAGCCGCCTTTATGGCTCAGCGGCAGAGAAGAACAAGATCAACAGTTTAGCATAGTATGAGAACAGACGCACTTAGCAACTCTAAATGTGTGTTTGTTTGTTTGTTTGTGTGTGTGTGTGTGTTTACAGCGTGTATAAATTGTATGTAAATGTGTGTTTGTTTGTTTGTGTGTGTGTGTTTACAGTGTGTTTAAATTGTACGTAAATGTGTGTTTGTCAAAGTATTATGAAAATATATGTATGCATCATTTCTTGTTGATAAGAATGTTGTCATGTACGACAATGTGTATGTGCGTATGTGCGTATGTGCGTGTGTGTGTGTGTGTGTGTGTGTGTGTGTGTGTGTGAGTGAGTGACTATAAAACCTCCCACACCCCACCCCATGAACCCAATCATGTTCACACCTTCATAGCTTCACAAATCAGTCCCAGAGGAAACAAACAGAAGTGAAACTTTAACAACCAATTAGCCTACACCCTCCCCCTTACTATAGTCTGAGTCCCCCAACCCAACACATCTACTTCTCAACAGCAAGGAGGAGAGATACAGGGGATGCTTCACAGCTTCCGGGTGACTGGAACTTAAACCCAGTAGAGACAGCAACACGCTACAGCAGCCGCTACATTAACCCTGCTGTTAGAGACTGTCTAATGTTCGCTGATCTGGGTACAGGCTGATGATCCACCGCCAGAGGCTGAGGGGGTGAGTTTAACTGACCTGGATGCAGTCTGCATGGTCCACTGGTGCAGAGGAGTGAGGGAACACCACTACGTGGCCAAGACACTGTACTGGGAGACAAGAGAAGGGTATGAGAGTGGAAGACTCAAACAAGCATGAGGATCAAGTGTAGAGACAAACTCTGTCCCCGAGTCCTGACCCCTGACCCCCGTCACAAACTCTGTCCCTGAGTCCTGACCCCCGACACATACACATCACTGTGTCAAACTTCCCTGTTGAAAACTCTGTCCCTGAGTCCTGACCCCCATCACATACACATCACTGTGTCAAACTTCTCTGTTGAAATCTCCCTCCCTGAGTCCTGACCACGGGTCACATACACATCACTGTGTCAAACTTCCCTGTTGAAATCTCTCTCCCTGAGTCCTGACCCCCATCACATACACATCACTGTGTCAAACTTCTCTGTTGAAATCTCTTTAGAAAAATAAAACAATACATTTTTGAATATGACTTTAACATTCTTGTTACCTTGTAACCTGGAGAGCAATGGGCATCTTGGTGGCTGGCTAAAGGCAGATCTCCAGTCTGTAAACAGTTGTATGTCCATGGCCACAGTGATCCAGTCTGTAAACAGTTGTATATCCATGGCCACAGTGATCCAGTCTGTAAACAGTTGTATGTCCATGGCCACAGTGATCCAGTCTGTAAACAGTTATATATCCATGGCCACAGTGATCCAGTCTGTAAACAGTTGTATATCCATGGCCACAGTGATCCATTCTGTAAACAGTTGTATATCCATGGCCACAGTGATCCAGTCTGTAAACAGTTGTATATCCATGGCCACAGTGATCCAGTCTGTAAACAGTTATACATCCATGGCCACAGAGATCCAGTCTGTAAACAGTTGTATATCCATGGCCACAG
The DNA here is from genome assembly GCF_045791955.1 of Oncorhynchus clarkii lewisi. Lineage (NCBI taxonomy): Eukaryota > Metazoa > Chordata > Actinopteri > Salmoniformes > Salmonidae > Oncorhynchus > Oncorhynchus clarkii. The sequence goes on along the minus strand of NC_092152.1, from coordinate 81,812,176 downwards.
TGATCCAGTCTGTAAACAGTTATACATCCATGGCCACAGTGATCCAGTCTGTAAACAGTTGTATATCCATGGCCACAGAGATCCAGTCTGTAAACAGTTATACATCCATGGCCACAGAGATCCAGTCTGTAAACAGTTGTATATCCATGGCCACAGAGATCCAGTCTGTAAACAGTTGTATATCCATGGCCACAGTGATCCAGTCTGTAAACAGTTATACATCCATGGCCACAGAGATCCAGTCTGTAAACAGTTGTATATCCATGGCCACACATATAGACAGTCACAGAGAGCACTCACAGAACAAGGCATGGACTGGGAGAGAGAGCAGGTCTGCTGTACTCACTACCCACCAGGCCTAGTTATACCCGGCCTGTTTAAGGTACACTGATTACTTAGTGATATTACACACACTCATACACACATTGACGCTCAGACCACCGTCACTACAGGGTATGTGTATCCTCACCATGCAGAAGCAGGTCACTGCATTAAACACAAGCATATGGAGTCTTACCATGATCTTCCACACAACACTTCACTAGACTGGGCTTCAGCAGCACGCTACACTAGGTGTTCGTTACAAGGTAGGCTAGGCTAGTTAGCGTGATACCATGTGGCTACATTGGGCCGTGCTAGCGTAAGGCTAGGCTAATGTAGGCCTCCTGCAGTCATTGGTGTGAGAGCCCATTTTCACAGTTCACACCCGACCTGCTAATGAGTGATCTTTTATTCACGCTCTCTGTTGATTGTGCAGGCAGGGGGTCGGCCAATCGTACAGTCTGCTAATGCTAATGTAGAGTATGTAGCGGGAATAATCTGTCAGGGCAACATGCATGCTAATGTTCTCTTGGCCATGGTGCGCTAATCGTGGTCTACTAACCTCGTAAAACACAATCTGAACTCTTAGGGATGGTTCTGATTGGAAATGGGGAGTTCAGGCGGATTGTGGGAGATTTATTTGGAAAGTGTGAATTCATAATGCTTTGTATTATTCAGTTCAATTGCAAGCATTCTGTTATTCAAACCAGGCCCAGTGGCTTGTAGATCTACTGGTGACAAATGCCCAGGCTTCATCAAAACATCCACAATAACGTTTATATTCCTCATCACAATCAGTTTCATTTACATCAAATATTATTATACTGCCTTCCCAGTCATCTGTTTTCTCTTTAGGTCAAATGAGACAAATTGCCAATGAGAGCATCAGATTGGTCTTTTCAATGTCAGTAAAAAGCTCTCAAGCGGTTTAATTCGAAACATGTTGCATTCCTCCGCGCTCACAAGTTTTTCAGAGCACATTAGGAGAAGGTTCTAGAAGCCTTCTTGGAGATCACACTGCATTTACTGTCCCACTACACATCCTTCCCCCCTGGATGAATTCAGCCTCTCTCTTCCTGTCTGCCTCCATATCCACTCGCATCCAGGGAAGTACAATTTAGCCAAACATGACAAACTTCCTCTAGTGGATCGGGGGAGAGAGAGAGAGAGAGAGAGAGAGAGAGAGAGAGAGAGAGAGAGAGAGAGAGAGAGAGAGAGAGAGAGAGAGAGAGAGTAGGAGAGAGAGAAAGAGGGAGAGAGAGGGAGAGAGAGAGAGGGTGGGGAGAGGGAGATGGGGGAGAGAGAGAGAGAGAGAGAGAGAGAGAGATAACACCACAGTCTTGGTTAAATACTCTCCAGGCAAAAAGAGAGAGCAATAGATTGGGTGCCAAGGAAGCATAATTAATCCTGTTAATTAGCCCTAGACTTACAGTAGTGACTGATACAGTCCACTCAGAAGTTAGTTAACGACTGGAGGGACACTGCCAGGCGCTGTTCATAACGTGCGTCGTCTGCTTGACTGATCTCGTACTGTATCTGTCCCCACACATCCTAATGTGAATCTGTTTCAGCCAACACTCAGCTCCACTCCATGCTGCTCATGATAGATATACTCCCAGCTACCCTTATTGTTGTTTTAAGCTGCATTGACAAAGACTCAGTGAGTGTGCACCCTCTTACTGGGTTGAGGAGAGGAAACGTGTTGGAGAGAAAATGGAATCCCCAATGGCTCAGTCTTTGTCCCTCTCTCTTTTTCTATACTCTTCTCCCTCCTTTTTAGCTTCTAGTTGCATCTTACTGCGGAGCATGGAGCCACGTCGAGTCCCAATGAGTCCCACTAAGCCCCACTGAGCTCCACTGAGCTCCACAGTCTCTTTTGATCTGGATCTTTGTCCAGTACCAGATGGGTTTAACCCCCTGATCCTTTTCTCTTGGCCCTTTGTAACACCACAGGACTTACCTACTTACAACCCCCTTCTCTCCTTCCCTCCCTCTCGTCATCCCTCCATCCCCCTGACCCAGGGATTTATAGAGATTTGGAGTGCGACGAGGTGTAAATCCAGGGTTCTTTTTTACACCCCCTCCTCACCACCTCTCTCTCTCTCTCTCTCTCTCTCTCTCTCTCTCTCTCTCTCTCTCTCTCTCTCTCTCTCTCTCTCTCTCTCTCTCTCTCTCTCTCTCTCTCTCTCTCTCTCTCTCTCTCTCTCTCTCTCTCTCTCTCTCTCTCATGGTCTCTCAATTCAATTCAATTATCTTTATTGGCATGACGTAACAATGTACATATTGCCAAAGCTTATTTTGGAGAGTTACAATATTAACATAATAAAAATAGTAATAATCAATATTGTCAACGGGACAACAGTAACAAATCAAATCAAATGTATTTGTCACATACACATGGTTAGCAGATGTTAATGGTCACATACACATGGTTAGCAGATGTTAATGGTCACATACACATGGTTAGCAGATGTTAATGGTCACATACACATGGTTAGCAGATGTTAATGGTCACATACACATGGTTAGCAGATGTTAATGGTCACATACACATGGTTAGCAGATGTTAATGGTCACATACACATGGTTAGCAGATGTTAATGGTCACATACACATGGTTAGCAGATGTTAATGGTCACATACACATGGTTAGCAGATGTTAATGCGAGTGTAGCGAAATGCTTGTGCTTCTAGTTCCGACAATGCAGTAATAACCAACGAGTAATCTAGCTAACAATTCCAAAACTACTACCTTATACACACAATTGTAAAGGGATAAAGAATATGTACATAAAGATATATGAATGAGTGATGGTACAGAGCGGCATAGGCAAGATGCAGTAGATGGTATCGAGTACAGTATATACATATGAGATGAGTAATGTAGGGTATGTAAACATTATATTAAGTAGCATTGTTTAAAGTGGCTGGTGATACATGTATTACATAAAGATGCAGTAGATGATATAGAGTACAGTATATACATGAGATGAGTAATGTAGGGTATGTAAACATTATATGAAGTAGCATTGTTTAAAGTGGCTGGTGAGACATGTATTACATAAAGATGCAGTAGATGGTATCGAGTACAGTATATACATATGAGATGAGTAATGTAGGGTATGTAAACATTATATGAAGTAGCATTGTTTAAAGTGGCTGGTGATACATGTATTACATAAAGATGCAGTAGATGATATAGAGTACAGTATATACATATGAGATGAGTAATGTAGGGTATGTAAACATTATATGAAGTAGCATTGTTTAAAGTGGCTGGTGATACATGTATTACATAAAGATGCAGTAGATGGTATCGAGTACAGTATATACATATGAGATGAGTAATGTAGGGTATGTAAACATTATATGAAGTAGCATTGTTTAAAGTGGCTGGTGATACATGTATTACATAAAGATGCAGTAGATGATATAGAGTACAGTATATACATATGAGATGAGTAATGTAGGGTATGTAAACATTATATGAAGTAGCATTGTTTAAAGTGGCTGGTGATACATGTATTACATAAAGATGCAGTAGATGATATAGAGTACAGTATATACATGAGATGAGTAATGTAGGGTATGTAAACATTATATGAAGTAGCATTGTTTAAAGTGGCTGGTGAGACATGTATTACATAAAGATGCAGTAGATGGTATCGAGTACAGTATATACATATGAGATGAGTAATGTAGGGTATGTAAACATTATATGAAGTAGCATTGTTTAAAGTGGCTGGTGATACATGTATTACATAAAGATGCAGTAGATGATATAGAGTACAGTATATACATATGAGATGAGTAATGTAGGGTATGTAAACATTATATGAAGTAGCATAGTTTAAAGTGGCTGGTGATACATGTATTACATAAAGATGCAGTAGATGGTATAGAGTACAGTATATACATGAGATGAGTAATGTAGGGTATGTAAACATTATATGAAGTAGCATTGTTTAAAGTGGCTGGTGATACATGTATTACATAAAGATGCAGTAGATGATATAGAGTACAGTATATACATGAGATGAGTAATGTAGGGTATGTAAACATTATATGAAGTAGCATTGTTTAAAGTGGCTGGTGAGACATGTATTACATAAAGATGCAGTAGATGGTATCGAGTACAGTATATACATATGAGATGAGTAATGTAGGGTATGTAAACATTATATGAAGTAGCATTGTTTAAAGTGGCTGGTGATACATGTATTACATAAAGATGCAGTAGATGATATAGAGTACAGTATATACATATGAGATGAGTAATGTAGGGTATGTAAACATTATATGAAGTAGCATTGTTTAAAGTGGCTGGTGATACATGTATTACATAAAGATGCAGTAGATGGTATCGAGTACAGTATATACATATGAGATGAGTAATGTAGGGTATGTAAACATTATATGAAGTAGCATTGTTTAAAGTGGCTGGTGATACATGTATTACATAAAGATGCAGTAGATGATATAGAGTACAGTATATACATGAGATGAGTAATGTAGGGTATGTAAACATTATATGAAGTAGCATTGTTTAAAGTGGCTGGTGATACATGTATTACATAAAGATGCAGTAGATGGTATCGAGTACAGTATATACATATGAGATGAGTAATGTAGGGTATGTAAACATTATATGAAGTAGCATTGTTTAAAGTGGCTGGTGATACATGTATTACATAAAGATGCAGTAGATGATATAGAGTACAGTATATACATATGAGATGAGTAATGTAGGGTATGTAAACATTATATGAAGTAGCATTGTTTAAAGTGGCTGGTGATACATGTATTGCATAAAGATGCAGTAGATGATATAGAGTACAGTATATACATATGAGATGAGTAATGTAGGGTATGTAAACATTATATGAAGTAGCATTGTTTAAAGTGGCTGGTGATACATGTATTACATAAAGATGCAGTAGATGGTATATTAGGTTATTAGTACAGATTGTACAATAATAATAACATAGTAGTCCTTTTGTTTGTGACATTTCCTCACTGATTATTGGAGAAAACGTTAGCCAGTTGATTTATTGTGGATAAACCTTCGAATCGTCCAACAATCAAGGGTCAAAATAACTAGACGTTGAACAATATCACTAACAATAACATAGAGGACATGTACAGGTTGGCTGGTCTGTCAGACACTGTCCCTCATCTAACAATATCAATAACAATAACATAGAGGACATGTACAGGTTGTGTTGGTCTGTCAGACACTGTCCCTCATCTAACAATATCAATAACAATAACATAGAGGACATGTGGAGGTTGGCTGGTCTGTCAGACACTGTCCCTCATCTAACAATATCAATAACAATAACATAGAGGACATGTACAGGTTGTGTTGGTCTGTCAGACACTGTCCCTCATCTAACAATATCAATAACAATAACATAGAGGACATGTACAGGTTGGCTGGTCTGTCAGACACTGTCCCTCATCTAACAATATCAATAACAATAACATAGAGGACATGTACAGGTTGGCTGGTCTGTCAGACACTGTCCCTCATCTAACAATATCAATAACAATAACATAGAGGACATGTGCAGGTTGGCTGGTCTGTCAGACACTGTCCCTCATCTAACAATATCAATAACAATAACATAGAGGACATGTACAGGTTGGCTGGTCTGTCAGACACTGTCCCTCATCTAACAATATCAATAACAATAACATAGAGGACATGTGCAGGTTGGCTGGTCTGTCAGACACTGTCCCTCATCTTATGGCAGGCAGCAATGTAGTGCGCTGCCGACCCACATCTGCTATGTGTATTTGACCAATACATTTTGATTTGATTTTTAGATCTTTACGTTAGCCTTGACTGATAGAGGAACATCATGTTAAAGCGATGTACTGTACCGTATAGCATGTCAAGAGACAGTTGATGTTTCCATCTGCTTGTCATTGTGTTTCACCAGCAGGGGGCACTAGCATACTGTTGCTGGTATAGCTGTGGACCAGCTACAGACACAAACCTCAAGCACAGGAATATCTGTTTAATTTCACATCTATTTAGTTAAATGCCCCACAAATACACTTTAGCGGTTTACATGATGTAAAACTGAACTGGCATATATCAACATAGTGAGGAGAATAACTCCTGGGATAATGGATGCAGTTAGAAACCCTGTTTGGAATAAATTAATTTAATAAGAGGAAATACAAGGACCAATACAGTATCATGAAGTAAATAAGACATGGAGAAGCTTAGCAGCAGGGCAGTTCTGTTGTTAATTACATTGATCATAGGTCCGTGTAGGTTATGACAAATGACAAGGACAAGAATACACAGCGGTTGACCAATGAGGGAATAACTCCCTTAAAACGGGTTAATTTAATTATGCTTTAAAATGTTCAAGTCAATTAATTCATTTTTTAAGCTTTCATTTATTTCAATTAATTTATTTCCAATTAAATAGACATTAGAACGCATTAATAGCAATCCATTTTTGCTGTAATTCTGTGTCTGGAATACGGTTTAATATATTCATCATATTATACATGTTTAACAATCGCATAAGAAGTTTTAGACGATTCAAAGGTTCATCCACAATGAATCAACTGGCTAACGTTTTCTCCAATAATCAGTGAGGAAATGTCACAAACAAAAGGACTACTATGTTATTATCATTGTACAATCTGTACTAATAACCTAAAAACAGTTAACGTTCCAAATGAGGCCCTTAGACAGTCAGATGATCAGTATAGAGCAATAGTAATATAGCAGTGTTAGTCTCCATAGAGAGACTGTAGTGGCCAGTATAGAGCAATAGTAATGCAACAGTGTTAGTCTCCATAGAGAGACTGTAGTGGCCAGTATAGAGCAATAGTAATGCAACAGTGTTAGTCTCCATAGAGAGACTGTAGTGGCCAGTATAGAGCAATAGTAATATAGCAGTGTTAGTCTTCATAGAGAGACTGTAGTGGCCAGTATAGAGCAATAGTAATATAGCAGTGTTAGTCTTCATAGAGAGACTGTAGTGGCCAGTATAGAGCAATAGTAATGTAGCAGTGTTAGTCTTCATAGAGAGACTGTAGTGGCCAGTATAGAGCAATAGTAATATAGCAGTGTTAGTCTCCATAGAGAGACTGTAGTGGCCAGTATAGAGGGTCTGACACACTTTCTCTCTGTGGCTTCACCCCCGGGCCCGGAGCTAATTAGGACCGTGGTTTTATTTACTGCCAGCTCCTCTGGGTCCCAGGGACTGTGTGTGTGTGTGTGTGTGTGTGTGTGTGTGTGTGTGTGTGTGTGTGTGTGTGTGTGTGTGTGTGATTCATCCAACTCTCTCCCTCCCCTGTCTAAGAGCGTCCTCAGTCACACCAGTTTAGTTGGGCCCTGCCGTTCTGCCCACATTCAGCCGACGGCACAGTGGTGTCAGTGGTGCTGACCATTATCTATTGAGCACAGTTCCTTCTACATGGTTACAGCACAGGGACAGGCAACTACAGCCCTGTGGGTACAACTGTAATCACTGTGGTCTTAATGTGATACTGATACAGGATGGGGTCATGAGGTCTCCACTTTTTGTTTTAGTATTAGCATCAATTGGGAGGCTTCACTACGCTAATGAGAACCCCTCATTTTTTTTACATAATATAATATTTACAATATATAAGGACTAAACCAATAAATCCTTCATTTTGTAAAGGGTTGACAGTATAAGCCTACCCAGGCAGGCAGAGAAAACAGACCCTATCCTGATGAAGACCAGGGAGTAAACTGAAGTCAATTCAGGTAGTAAACTGAAGTCAATTCAGGTAGTAAACTGAAGTCAATTCAGGTAGTAAACTGAAGTCAATTCAGGTAGTAAAATGAAGTCAATTCAGGTAGTAAACTGAAGTCAATTCAGGTAGTAAACTGAAGTCAATTCAGGTAGTAAACTCAAGTCAATTCAGGTAGTAAACTGAAGTCAATTCAGGTAGTAAACTGAAGTCAATTCAGGTAGTAAACTGAAGTCAATTCAGGTAGTAAACTGAAGTCAATTCAGATAGTAAACTGAAGTCAATTCAGGTAGTAAACTGAAGTCAATTCAGGGAGTAAACTGAAGTCAATTCAGGTAGTAAATTCAAGTCAATTCAGGGAGTAAACTGAAGTCAATTAAGGTAGTAAACTCAAGTCAATTCAGGTAGTAAACTCAAGTCAATTCAGGTAGTAAACTCAAGTCAATTCAGCTAGTAAACTCAAGTCAATTCAGGTAGTAAACTCAAGTCAATTCAGGTAGTAAACTGAAGTCAATTAAGGTAGTAAACTGAAGTCAATTCAGGGAGTAAACTGAATTCAGGATCTAAATTCAAGTCAATTCAGGGAGTAAACTGAAGTCAATTAAGGTAGTAAACTGAAGTAAATTCAGATAGTAAACAGAAGTCAATTCAGGGAGTAAACTCAAGTCAATTCAGGTAGTAAACTGAAGTCAATTCAGGTAGTAAACTGAAGTCAATTCAGGTAGTAAGCAGAAGTCAATTCAGGGAGTAAACTCAAGTCAATTCAGGTAGTAAACTCAAGTCAATTCAGGTAGTAAACTGAAGTCAATTCAGGTAGTAAATTCAAGTAAATTCAGATAGTAAACAGAAGTCAATTCAGGGAGTAAACTCAAGTCAATTCAGGTAGTAAACTGAAGTCAATTCAGGTAGTAAACTGAAGTCAATTCAGGTAGTAAATTCAAGTCAATTCAGGTAGTAAACTGAAGTCAATTAATGTAGTAAACTGAAGTCAATTCAGGTAGTAAACTGAAGTCAATTCAGGTAGTAAACTGAAGTCAATTCAGGTAGTAAACTGAAGTCAATTAAGGTAGTAAACTGAAGTCAATTCAGGGAGTAAACTGAATTCAGGTAGTAAATTCAAGTCAATTCAGGGAGTAAACTGAAGTCAATTAAGGAATTAAACTGAAGTAAATTCAGATAGTAAACAGAAGTCAATTCAGGGAGTAAACTCAAGTCAATTCAGGTAGTAAACTCAAGTCAATTCAGGTAGTAAACTGAAGTCAATTCAGGTAGTAAATTCAAGTCAATTCAGGGAGTAAACTGAAGTCAATTAAGGGAGTAAACTTAAGTCAATTCAGGTAGTAAACTCAAGTCAATTCAGGTAGTAAACTCAAGTCAATTCAGGTAGTAAACTCAAGTCAATTCAGGTAGTAAACTCAAGTCAATTCAGGTAGTAAACTCAAGTCAATTCAAGTAGTAAACTGAAGTCAATTCAGGGAGTAAACTGAAGTCAATTCAGGGAGTAAACTGAAGTCAATTCAGGGAATAAACTGAATTCAGGGAGTAAACTGAAGTCAATTCAGGGAGTAAACTGAAGTCAATTCAGGGAGTAAACTGAAGTCAATTCAGGGAGTAAACTGAAGTCAATTCAGGGAGTAAACTGAAGTCAATTCAGGGAGTAAACTGAAGTCAATTCAGGGAGTAAACTGAAGTCAATTAAGGTAGTAAACTGAAGTCAATTAAGGTAGTAAACTGAAGTCAATTCAGGTAGTAAACTGAAGTCAATTCAGGGAGTAAACTGAAGTCAATTCAGGGAGTAAACTGAAGTCAATTCAGGTAGTAAACTGAAGTCAATTCAGGTAGTAAACTGAAGTCAATTCAGGTAGTAAACTGAAGTCAATTCAGGTAGTAAACTCAAGTCAATTCAGGTAGTAAACTGAAGTCAATTAAGGTAGTAAACTGAAGTCAATTCAGGTAGTAAACTCAAGTCAATTCAGGTAGTAAACTGAAGTCAATTAAGGTAGTAAACTGAAGTCAATTCAGGTAGTAAACTGAAGTCAATTCAGGGAGTAAACTGAAGTCAATTCAGGTAGTAAACTGAAGTCAATTCAGGGAGTAAACTGAAATTCCAAGTCAATAATTGAAAAAAAGACATCAATTTCCAAAATGTGTATTTATTCAGGAAAACCCAATGAGACCAGTGTCTCACTTACAATGGTGCCCTGAGGACAACAACGCACTAAAGAGGAGAAGCTATTTATTTCAAAACACTTCCTGATTTGAGTGACTTCACCCCAACCTTGATGAAGGCTAAAACAAAACCCCAAATCCAGCAAAACAGTGAACTACTGTGATATTTACTGGGTCCCTTATTCCTCTCCATTTAGAAACAAGGACATTACATTTCTCCTGGTTGTTGAAGTTGATCCAACAGGACCACAACACTCCAGCTCCCCCACTGACCACAACAGTACCTCAGCATGCCCTCTCTGCAGGTCTCTCTGCAGGTCTCCACTGAGGCTCCACTTGTTGGTGACAGCGTTGCCACGGCGTTAACACAGCACACTCCCTGACACCCTCCCTCACCCAGCAGTAGTGTTCCCATGTGCAGCACACCATGAATTTCAGTTAATAAACCACAGGGGGTTGGACACAACAACACTAATGGTGGCCTTCCAAGGCGGTCAACTCCAGGAGTGGAGAACACAGCCATCTTGTACTACAGTGGGATTGTCACCAGGGGTTAAGGTGAGTCCTGGATCTGCTGGGCTCTGAAGTCATGGGAAAGAGACAGACAGACACTATGGAACTCTGGTAAATGATGGGCTGTTGTTTCCAACGGCGATGGTGGTGTTATTGTTACGTGGAGCCAATGACCCAACTGACCCACCCAGCAAGGCATGGCCCTAACAGCTGTGGTTACCATAGCAATTTAACCCAATTAAATTACACACTCTGAGGTGTGTGTTTCTCTCTCTCTCTCTGTGTGTGTGTGTGTGTGTGTGTGTGTGTGTGTGTGTGTCTGTGTGTGTGTATGTGTGCGTACGTTGTGTGTGTGTGTCTGTCTGTGAGTAGGGACTCTACAGATGATTACCATCAAACAGTGAGCTACAAGCTGACAACAGAGGGCTATGGGTAATTTCCCATCATGCCTCATCAGGAACAGTGGGGGGCCGTGAGCCTCGCTACATCAGCTCACACTCCGACCAGGCTGGAAAATGGCCATAATTAAACAGCAGGGAAAGAGAGGAGTTTGTGTGTGTGTGTGTGTGTGTGTGTGTGTGTGTGTGTGTGTGTGTGTGTGAGAGAGAGAGAGAGAGAGAGAGAGAGAGAGAGAGAGAGAGAGAGAGAGAGAGAGAGAGAGAGAGAGAGAGAGAGAGAGAGAGAGAGAGAGAGAGAGAGAGAGAGAGAGAGAGAGAGAGAGAGAGAGAGAGAGAGAGAGAGAGACGGGGATAGGGGGCTCAGGAGAGAAAGGGGGTATGGGAGAAAGGAAGGCAGCTCTCCCCCAGAGAGAGATAGAGACATATCTAGAGAGATAGAGGCATATCTAGAGAGAGAGAGAGATATCTAGAGAGATAGAGGCATATGTAGAGAGATAGAGACATATATAGAGAGATAGAGACATATCTAGAGAGAAAGAGACATATCTAGAGAGAAAGAGACATATCTAGAGAGATAGAGGGGGCAGACAGAAAGAGGCATATCTAGAGAGATAGAGGCATATCTAGAAAGATAGAGGCATATCTAGAGAGATAGAGGCATATGTAGAGAGATAGAGACATATATAGAGAGATAGAGACATATCTAGAGAGATAGAGACATATCTAGAGAGATAGAGACATATCTAGAGAGATAGAGACATATATAGAGAGATAGAGGAGGCAGACAGAAGGAATACCTGAAGGAAACCGAAGAGAACTATAAATAGAAAGAAAGAATAGAAAGAACTCCAGGTTACTGACAGGCCTACTGACTGACAGCCCTACTGACTGACAGGTCTACTGACTGACAGACCTACTGACTGACAGACCTACTGACTGACAGACCTACTGACTGACAGGCCTACTGACTGACAGGCCTATTTACTGACAGACCTACTGACTGACAGACCTACTGACTGACAGACCTATTTACTGACAGACCTACTGACTGACAGGCCTATTTACTGACAGACCTACTGACTGACAGGCCTACTGACTGACAGACCTACTGACTGACAGACCTATTTACTGACAGACCTACTGACTGACAGACCTATTTACTGACAGACCTACTGACTGACAGGTCTACTGACTGACAGCCCTACTGACTGACAGGCCTAGTTACTGACAGACCTACTGACTGACAGACCTACTGACTGACAGGCCTATTTACTGTCAGCCCTACTGACTGACAGGCCTACTGACTGACAGCCCTACTGACTGACAGGCCTACTGACTGACAGACCTACTGACTGACAGACCTACTGGTTGACAGACCTACTGACTGACAGGCCTATTTACTGACAGACCTACTAACTGACAGGCCTACTGACTGACAGACCTACTGACTGACATACCTATTTACTGACAGACCTACTGACTGACAGACCTATTTACTGACAGACCTACTGACTGACAGGCCTACTGACTGACAGCCCTACTGATTGACAGGTCTACTGACTGACAGACCTACTGACTGACAGACCTACTGACTGACAGGCCTATTTACTGTCAGCCCTACTGACTGAAAGGCCTAATGACTGACAGCCCTACTGACTGACAGGCCTACTGACTGACAGGCCTATTTACTGACAGACCTACTGACTGACAGGCCTATTTACTGACAGCCCTACTGACTGACAGGCCTACTGACTGACAGGTCTAGTTACTGACAGGCCTAGTTACTGACATGTCTACTGACTGACAGGTCTACTGACTGACAGGCCTAGTTACTGACAGGCCTACTGACTGACAAGCCTACTGACTGACAGGTATACTGACTGACAGGCCTAGTTACTGACAGGCCTACTGACTGACAGGCCTAGTTACTGACAGGTCTACTGACTGACAGGTCTACTGACTGACAGGCCTAGTTACTGACAGACCTAGTTACTGACAGGCCTACTGACTGACAGGTCTACTGACTGACAGGCCTAGTTACTGACAGGCCTACTGACTGACAGGCCTACTGACTGACAGGCCAAGTTACTGACAGGTCTACTGACTGACAGGCCTAGTTACTGACAGGCCTACTGACTGACAGACCTACTAACTGACAGACCTACTGACTGACAACCCTACTGACTGACAGGCCTATTTACTGTCAGCTCTACTGACTGACAGGCCTACTGACTGACAGCCCTACTGACTGACAGGCCTACTGACTGACAGGCCTATTTACTGACAGACCTACTGACTGACAGGCCTATTTACTGACAGCCCTACTGACTGACAGGCCTACTGACTGACAGGTCTAGTTACTGACAGGCCTAGTTACTGACATGTCTACTGACTGACAGGTCTACTGACTGACAGGCCTAGTTACTGACAGGCCTACTGACTGACAAGCCTACTGACTGACAGGTATACTGACTGACAGGCCTAGTTACTGACAGGCCTACTGACTGACAGGCCTACTGACTGACAGGCCTAGTTACTGACAGGTCTACTGACTGACAGGTCTACTGACTGACAGGCCTAGTTACTGACAGACCTAGTTACTGACAGGCCTACTGACTGACAGGTCTACTGACTGACAGGCCTAGTTACTGACAGGCCTACTGACTGACAGGTCTACTGACTGACAGGCCTAGTTACTGACAGGTCTACTGACTGACAGGCCTAGTTACTGACAGGCCTAGTTACTGACAGGTCTAGTTACTGACAGGTCTAGTTACTGAGTTACTGACTGACAGGCCTAGTTACTGACAGGTCTAGTTACTGACAGGTCTACTGACTGACAGGCCTAGTTACTGACAGGTCTAGTTACTGACAGGTCTACTGACTGACAGGTCTAGTTACTGACAGGTCTACTGACAGGTCTACTGACTGAAAGGCCTAGTTACTGACAGGCCTAGTTACTGACAGGTCTAGTTACTGACAGGTCTAGTTACTGACGGGTCTACTGACTGACAGGCCTAGTTACTGACAGGTCTAGTTACTGACAGGTCTACTGACTGACAGGCCTAGTTACTGACAGGTCTAGTTACTGACAGGTCTACTGACTGACAGGTCTAGTTACTGACAGGTCTAGTTACTGACAGGTCTACTGACTGAAAGGCCTAATTACTGACAGGTCTTGTTACTGACAGGTCTAGTTACTGACAGGTCTACTGACTGACAGGTCTAGTTACTGACAGGTCTAGTTACTGACAGATCTACTGACTGACAGGTCTAGTTACTGACAGGTCTAGTTACTGACAGGTCTAGTTACTGACAGATCTACTGACTGACAGGCCTAGTTACTGACAGGTCTAGTCACTGGCAGGCCTAGTTACTGACAGGTCTAGTTACTGACAGGTCTAGTTACTGACAGATCTACTGACTGACAGGTCTAGTTACTGACAGGTCTAGTTACTGACAGGTCTAGTTACTGACAGGTCTACTGACTGACAGGCCTAGTTACTGACAGGTCTAGTTACTGGCAGGCCTAGTTACTGACAGGTCTAGTTACTGACAGGTCTAGTTACTGACAGGTCTACTGACTGACAGGTCTACTGACTGACAGGTCTAGTTACTGACAGGTCTACTGACTGACAGGTCTAGTTACTGACAGGTCTAGTTACTGACAGATCTACTGACTGACAGGTCTAGTTACTGACAGGTCTAGTTACTGACAGGTCTAGTTACTGACAGATCTACTGACTGACAGGCCTAGTTACTGACAGGTCTAGTTACTGACAGATCTACTGACTGACAGGTCTAGTTACTGACAGGTCTAGTTACTGACAGGTCTAGTTACTGACAGGTCTACTGACTGACAGGCCTAGTTACTGACAGGTCTAGTTACTGGCAGGCCTAGTTACTGACAGGTCTAGTTACTGACAGGCCTACTGACTGACAGGCCTAGTTACTGACAGGTCTACTGACTGACAGGTCTACTGACTGACAGGCCTAGTTACTGACAGACCTAGTTACTGACAGGCCTACTGACTGACAGGTCTACTGACTGACAGGCCTAGTTACTGACAGGTCTACTGACTGACAGGCCTAGTTACTGATAGGCCTAGTTACTGACAGGCCTAGTTACTGACAGGTCTAGTTACTGACAGGTCTAGTTACTGACGGG
>NC_092152.1:81791395-81796758 GCF_045791955.1 Oncorhynchus clarkii lewisi | reverse complement strand
ACTGACAGGTCTAGTTACTGACAGGTCTAGTTACTGACAGGTCTAGTTACTGACAGGTCTACTGACTGACAGGCCTAGTTACTGACAGGTCTAGTTACTGGCAGGCCTAGTTACTGACAGGTCTAGTTACTGACAGGTCTAGTTACTGACAGGTCTACTGACTGACAGGTCTACTGACTGACAGGTCTAGTTACTGACAGATCTACTGACTGACAGGTCTAGTTACTGACAGGTCTAGTTACTGACAGATCTACTGACTGACAGGTCTAGTTACTGACAGGTCTAGTTACTGACAGATCTACTGACTGATAGGCCTAGTTACTGACAGGTCTAGTTACTGGCAGGCCTAGTTACTGACAGGTCTAGTTACTGACAGGTCTAGTTACTGACAGATCTACTGA
Organism: Oncorhynchus clarkii lewisi; assembly: GCF_045791955.1. NCBI lineage: Eukaryota > Metazoa > Chordata > Actinopteri > Salmoniformes > Salmonidae > Oncorhynchus > Oncorhynchus clarkii. Next base: position 81,796,357 of record NC_092152.1, on the reverse strand, counting down.
CTGACAGGTCTAGTTACTGACAGGTCTAGTTACTGACAGGTCTAGTTACTGACAGGTCTACTGACTGACAGGCCTAGTTATTGACAGGTCTAGTTACTGGCAGGCCTAGTTACTGACAGGTCTAGTTACTGACAGGTCTAGTTACTGACAGGTCTACTGACTGACAGGTCTACTGACTGACAGGTCTAGTTACTGACAGGTCTACTGACTGACAGGTCTAGTTACTGACAGGTCTAGTTACTGACAGGTCTACTGACTGACAGGCCTAGTTACTGACAGTTCTAGTTACTGACAGGCCTAGTTACTGACAGGTCTAGTTACTGACAGGTCTAGTTACTGACAGGTCTACTGACTGACAGGCCTAGTTACTGACAGGTCTAGTTACTGACAGGTCTACTGACTGACAGGCCTAGTTACTGACAGGTCTAGTTATTGACAGGTCTAGTTACTGACTGACATGCCTAGTTACTGACAGGTCTAGTTACTGACAGGTCTAGTTACTGACAGGTCTAGTTACTGACTGACATGCCTAGTTACTGACAGGTCTAGTTACTGACAGGCCTAGTCACTGACAGGTCTAGTTACTGACAGGCCTAGTTACTTACAGGTCTAGTTACTGACAGGTCTAGTTATTGACAGGTCTAGTTACTGACTGACATGCCTAGTTACTGACAGGTCTAGTTACTGACAGGTCTAGTTACTGACTGACATGCCTAGTTACTGACAGGTCTAGTTACTGACAGGCCTAGTCACTGACAGGTCTAGTTACTGACAGGCCTAGTTACTTACAGGTCTAGTTACTGACAGGTCTAGTTACTGACTGACATGCCTAGTTACTGACAGGTCTACTGACTGACAGGCCTAGTCACTGACAGGTCTAGTTACTGACAGGCCTAGTTACTTACAGGTCTAGTTACTGACAGGTCTAGTTACTGACAGGCCTAGTTACTGACAGGTCTAGTTACTGACAGGTCTACTGACTGACATGCCTAGTTACTGACAGGTCTACTGACTGACAGGCCTAGTTACTGACAGGTCTAGTTACTGACAGGCCTAGTCACTGACAGGTCTAGTTACTGACAGGCCTAGTTACTTACAGGTCTAGTTACTGACAGGTCTAGTTACTGACAGGTCTAGTTACTGACAGGCCTAGTTACTGACAGGTCTAGTTACTGACTGACAGGCCTAGTTACATACAGGTCTAGTTACTGACTGACATGCCTAGTTACTGACAGGTCTACTGACTGACAGGCCTAGTCACTGACAGGTCTAGTTACTGACAGGTCTAGTTACTGACAGGTCTACTGACTGACAGGTCTACTGACTGACAGGTCTAGTTACTGACAGGTCTACTGACTGACAGGTCTAGTTACTGACAGGTCTAGTTACTGACAGGTCTACTGACTGACAGGCCTAGTTACTGACAGGTCTAGTTACTGACAGGCCTAGTTACTGACAGGTCTAGTTACTGACAGGTCTAGTTACTGACAGGTCTACTGACTGACAGGCCTAGTTACTGACAGGTCTAGTTACTGACAGGTCTACTGACTGACAGGCCTAGTTACTGACAGGTCTAGTTATTGACAGGTCTAGTTACTGACTGACATGCCTAGTTACTGACAGGTCTAGTTACTGACAGGTCTAGTTACTGACAGGCCTAGTTACTGACAGGTCTAGTTATTGACAGGTCTAGTTACTGACTGACATGCCTAGTTACTGACAGGTCTAGTTACTGACAGGTCTAGTTACTGACTGACATGCCTAGTTACTGACAGGTCTAGTTACTGACAGGCCTAGTCACTGACAGGTCTAGTTACTGACAGGCCTAGTTACTTACAGGTCTAGTTACTGACAGGTCTAGTTACTGACTGACATGCCTAGTTACTGACAGGTCTACTGACTGACAGGCCTAGTCACTGACAGGTCTAGTTACTGACAGGCCTAGTTACTGACAGGTCTAGTTACTGACAGGTCTAGTTACTGACAGGTCTAGTTACTGACTGACATGCCTAGTTACTGACAGGTCTACTGACTGACAGACCTAGTTACTGACAGGTCTAGTTACTGACAGGTCTAGTTACTGACTGACAGGTCTAGTTACTGACAGACCTAGTTACTGACAGGTCTAGTTACTGACAGGTCTAGTTACTGACTGACAGGCCTAGTTACTGACAGGTCTAGTTACTGACAGGTCTAGTTACTGACTGACATGCCTAGTTACTGACAGGTCTAGTTACTGACAGGTCTAGTTACTGACTGACAGGTCTAGTTACTGACAGGTCTAGTTACTGACATGCCTAGTTACTGACAGACCTAGTTACTGACAGGTCTAGTTACTGACAGGCCTAGTTACTGACAGGTCTAGTTACTGACAGGTCTACTGACTGACAGGTCTAGTTACTGACAGGTCTAGTTACTGACAGGTCTAGTTACTGACAGGCCTAGTTACTGACAGGTCTAGTTACTGACAGGTCTAGTTACTGACAGGTCTAGTTACTGACAGGTCTAGTTACTGACAGGCCTAGTTACTGACAGGTCTAGTTACTGACAGGTCTAGTTACTGACAGGTCTAGTTACTGACAGGTCTAGTTACTGACAGGTCTAGTTACTGACAGGCCTAGTTACTGACAGGTCTAGTTACTGACAGGTCTAGTTACTGACAGGTCTAGTTACTGACAGGTCTAGTTACTGACTGACAGACCTAGTTACTGACAGGTCTAGTTACTGACAGGTCTAGTTACTGACAGGTCTAGTTACTGACAGGTCTAGTTACTGACAGGTCTAGTTACTGACTGGCAGGCCTAGTTACTGACAGGTCTAGTTACTGACAGGTCTAGTTACTGACAGGTCTAGTTACTGACAGACCTAGTTACTGACAGGTCTAGTTACTGACTGACAGGTCTAGTTACTGACAGGTCTAGTTACTGACTGACAGGTCTAGTTACTGACAGACCTAGTTACTGACAGGCCTAGTTACTGATGCAGTATTGATTAAGGTGAAACTGGGGTCCTGACATCAGAGGCCTGGACAAACTAAAATATAATGCTACCACAGTTAACCTCTCCTCCCCTCTCTCTCTTCTCCTTATTAAGTAGCCATGATGGTGTCACATCGATCTCTGACTCTGGATTGATTCAGTTCATCCTCAGAGGAAAGGCTCAATCAGTGCCCTCCACTTCCCAAGATGCACCTGGTTTGTTGTTCCGGGGGGGAACACATGGTTTCCAGGTTTCCAGGTGTTTGATGCCATTTCATTCACTCCGTTCCGGTCATTAACAGCCTCCTGTGACACAAACTGTTCAGGGTAAACTCAGCTATCATTGTAACTGACAAGCTAACACTGATGCTCAGCTAGTTCAGTACAGCCCTGCAGAGCCATTCAGACCCATTCAGACCAATGGAGGCTTGAGACCTCAAAAATGGATTATTATTGAGAAGTAACAGTGACAAAAACATTTTTTTTAAAACAGTGGGAGGTGAGAGGGATGGTCATACATGATATAACAGCCCAGTAGCTATCTCTCCTCTCTGTCTAGACCTCCCTCTAGACCTTAGTATTCCTCTGTGTGTGTGTGTGTCTGTGGTTTCCGTGTGTGTGTGTGTGTGTGTGTGTGTGTGTGTGTGTGTGTGTGTGTGTGTGTGTGTGTGTGTGTGTGTGTGTGTGTGTGTTCGCCCCAGCAAACCTCCATGGCCATCCAACCATAATCTTAGCATCCCTCCACAAAACTCAACAAAAGGACCCTTCACTCCTCCTTGAATCCATCTGACTGTGAGTGTCTCATTCAGGGAAGCAACAGTCACCCTGCAGTACTGACCTGTACATTACAATAATGTTACATAGTGTAAGACTACACTCAGGGCAGGGCTGTGGGAAGCTCTCTCTCTCTCTCTCTCTCTCTCTCTCTCTCTCTCTCTCCGTCTCTCTCTCTCTCTCTCTCTCCGTCTATCTTTCTCTCTCCATCTCTCTCTCTCCGTCTCTCTCTCCGCCTCTCTTTCTCTCTCCATCTCTCCATCTCTCCTCCTACCTTCGGAGTCCCCGATCGTATGTCTGAAAGTCTCAGTCTATCTGGTCCTCTCTGTCCAGGGTCTGTCCTCCTCAGTCAGTCACAGTTATCATGTTGTCCTCGTGGAATGCATCAGAGACACCGAGATACACCCGTGTGTGTCTGTTTGCATATGTGTCTGTGTGTCTGTGTCTGTGTCTGTTTGTATATGTGTCTGTGTGTCTGTGTCTATTTGTATATGTGTCTGTGTGTCTGCAATCCAACATCACGCATCCCTTTCTATCTACAATATCATCAATATCTCCAAGAACTCTAATATCATCAAGAACTACAATATATATATATTTTTTACCTTTATTTAACTAGGCAAGTCAGTTAAGAACAAATTCTTATTTTCAATGACAGCCTAGGAACGGTGGGTTAACTGCCTTGTTCAGGGGTAGAGCGACAGATTTTCACCTTGTCAGCTCGGGGATTCGATCTAGCAACCTTTTGTTTACTAGTCCAAAGCTCTAACCACCACAATAACTACAATATCTGCAATAACTACAATATCTACAGTAACTACAGTAACTACGGTAACTACAATATCTACAGTAACTACAGTAACTACAGTAACTACAGTAACTACAGTAACTACAGTATCTACAGTAACTACAGTAAGTACAATAGCTACAGTAACTACAGTAACTACAGTTACTACAAGATCTACAGTAACTACAGTAACTACAGTATCTACAGTAACTACAGTAACTACAATATCTAGAGTAACTAAAGTAACTACAGTATCTACAGTAACTACAGTAACTACAGTACATGTCACTCCCTTTGGTTCCCTCCTCAGGCGTTATTGTTTCTGACTCTGTTTTCATGTTGGTGCGTTTGTAGTTCCTGTTTATTCTTTCTTTTATTTATTAAAACATTCACTCCCTGAACTTGCTTTCCGACTCTCAGCAC
>NC_092152.1:81776395-81788895 GCF_045791955.1 Oncorhynchus clarkii lewisi | reverse complement strand
CAGACATGTGATAAGGCTTTGGGGATGGATATTATACAGCCAGACTTGTGATAAGGCTTCGGGGATGGATACTATACAGCCAGACTTGTGATGAGGCTTTGGGGATGGATATTATACAGTACATGAAGAACACTCGGGGGGCCTCCAGAGTAGCGCAGCGGTCTAAGACACTGCATTGCAGTGCAAGAGGCGTCACAGACCGGGGTTCGATCCCGGGCTGTTTCACAACCGGCCGTGATCAGGAATCCCATAGGGCGGCACACAATTGGCCCAGCGTTGTCCAGGTTAGGGGAGGGTTTGGCCAGGGGGGCTGTACAAGTAGGCCATCATTGTAAATAAGAATTTGTTCTTGCCGTCCCAAGGAGGGGTGCGTCACTTGAGTGGGTTGAGTCACTGATGTGATCTTCCTGTCTGGGTTGGCGCCCCCCCTTGGGTTGTGCCGTGGCGGAGATCTTTGTGGGATATACTCGGCCTTGTCTCAGGATGGTAAGTTGGTGGTCTAAGATATCCCTCTAGTGGTGTGGGCGCTGTGCTTTGGCAAAGTGGGTGGGATTATATCCTGCCTGTTTGACCCTGTCCGGGGGTATCGTCGGATGGGGCCATAGTGTCTCCCGACTCAGCCTCCAGTATTTATGCTCGGGGGCAGGATCAGTCTGTTATATCTGGAGTATTTCTCCTGTCTTGTCCAGTGTGAATTTAAGTATGCTCGCTCTCTCTCTCTCTCTCTCTCTCTCTCTCTCTCGGGACCTGAGCCCTAGGACCATGCCTCAGGACTTCCTGGCCGGATGACTCCTTGCTGTCCCCAGTCCACCTGGCCGTGCTGCTGCTCCAGTTTCAACTGTTCTGCCTGCGGCTATGGAACCCTGACCTGTTCACCGGACATGCTACCTGTCCCAGACCTGCTGTTTTCAACTCTCTAGAGACAGCAGGAGTGGTAGAGATACTCTGAGTGTGATCGGCTACGAAAAGCCAACTGACATTTACTTCTGAGGTGCTGACCTGCTGCACCCTCGACAACCACTGTGATTATTACTATTTGACCCTGTTGGTCATCTATGAATATTTGAACATCTTGGCCATGTTCTGTTATAATCTCCACCCGGCACAGCCAGAAAAGGACTGGCCACCCCTCATAGCCTGGTTCCTCTCTTGGTTTCTTCCTAGGTTCTGGCCTTTCTGGCCTTTCTAGGGAGTTTTTCCTAGCCACCATGCTTCTACACCTGCATTGCTTACTGTTTGGGGTTTAAGGCTGGGTTTCTGACCAGCACTTTGAGGTATCAGCTGATGTAAGAAGGGCTTTATAAATAAACTTCAATCTTTGCAGAGAGAGAGATATTCGTAGTGACAGACAAAGAGTTGCTCTGAATCAGACAGGAATATAAGTTTTACTTTCTTCTTGGAGATGTGTTATAGCTATTTGATTTGATTACCTTCCTTTTCAAAATATATTTGATAACAAATAGGCCTATTGGTACTCTGTGTTACTGTTCCTGTACTGTTATACTGTACAGTAAACCTGATACTGTTCCTGTACTGTTATACTGTACATTAGACATGTTACTGTTATACTGTACATTAGACCTGTTACTGTTATACTGTACATTAGACATGTTACTGTTATACTGTACATTAGACCTGTTACTGTTATACTGTACATTAGACCTGCTACTGTTCCTGTACTGTTATACTGTACATTAGACATGTTACTGTTATACTGTACAGTAAACCTGATACTGTTCCTGTACTGTTATACTGTACATTAGACCTGTTACTGTTATACTGTACATTAGGCCTGTTACTGTTCCAGTACTGTTATACTGTACATTAGACCTGTTACTGTTATACTGTACATTAGACCTGTTACTGTTCCAGTACTGTTATACTGTACATTAGACCTGTTACTGTTATACTGTACATTAGACCTGTTACTGTTATACTGTACATTAGACCTGTTACTGTTCCAGTACTGTTATACTGTACATTAGACCTGTTACTGTTATACTGTACATTAGACCTGCTACTGTTCCTGCACTGTTATACTGTACATTAGACCTGTTACTGTTCCAGTACTGTTATACTGTACTGTTATACTGTACATTAGACCTGTTACTGTTATACTGTACATTAGACCTGTTACTGTTATACTGTACATTAGACCTGTTACTGTTATACTGTACATTAGACCTGTTACTGTTATACTGTACATTAGAGCTGTTACTGTTATACTGTACAGTAGACCTGCTACTGTTCCTGTACTGTTATACTGTACATTAGACCTGTTACTGTTATACTGTACATTAGACCTGTTATTGTTATACTGTACAGTAGACCTGCTACTGTTCCTGTACTGTTATACTGTACATTAGACCTGTTACTGTTATACTGTACATTAGACCTGTTACTGCATTAGACCTGTTACCGTTACAGTACTGTTATACTGTACATTAGACCTGATACTGTTCCTGTACTGTTATACTGTACATTAGACATGTTACTGTTCCTGTACTGTTATACTGTACATTAGACCTGTTACTGTTATACTGTACATTAGACATGTTACTGTTATACTGTACATTAGACCTGTTACTGTTCCAGTACTGTTATACTGTACATTAGACATGTTACTGTTATACTGTACATTAGACCTGTTACTGTTATACTGTACATTAGACATGTTACTGTTATACTGTACATTAAACCTGATACTGTTCCTGTACTGTTATACTGTACATTAGACCTGTTACTGTTCCTGTACTGTTATACTGTACATTAGACATGTTACTGTTATACTGTACAGTACATTAGACATGTTACTGTTCCTGTACTGTTATACTGTACATTAGACCTGTTACTGTTATACTGTACATTAGACATGTTACTGTTACTGTTATACTGTACATACTGTACATTAGACATGTTACTGTTATACTGTACATTAGACCTGTTACTGTTATACTGTACATTAGACATACTGTTTAAACCTGATACTGTTCCTGTACTGTTATACTGTACATTAGACTTCCTGTACTGTTATACTGTACATTAGTCCTGATACTGTTCCTGTACTGTTATACTGTACATTAGACCTGTTACTGTTATACTGTACATTAGACCTGTTACTGTTCCAGTACTGTTATACTGTACATTAGACCTGTTACTGTTCCAGTACCTGTTACTGTTCCAGTACTGTTATACTGTACATTAGACCTGTTACTGTTCCAGTACTGTTATACTGTATATTAGACCTGTTACTGTTCCAGTACTGTTATACTGTATATTAGACCTGTTACTGTTCCAGTACTGTTATACTGTACATTAGACCTGCTACTGTTCCAGTACTGTTATACTGTACATTAGACCTGTTACTGTTCCAGTACTGTTATACTGTACATTAGACCTGTTACTGTTATACTGTACATTAGACCTGTTACTGTTCCAGTACTGTTATACTGTATATTAGACCTGTTACTGTTCCAGTACTGTTATACTGTACATTAGACCTGTTACTGTTCCAGTACTGTTATACTGTACATTAGACCTGTTACTGTTCCAGTACTGTTATACTGTATATTAGACCTGTTACTGTTCCAGTACTGTTATACTGTATATTAGACCTGTTACTGTTCCAGTACTGTTATACTGTACATTAGACCTGCTACTGTTCCAGTACTGTTATACTGTACATTAGACCTGTTACTGTTCCAGTACTGTTATACTGTACATTAGACCTGTTACTGTTATACTGTACATTAGACCTGTTACTGTTCCAGTACTGTTATACTGTATATTAGACCCATGTTAGCAGTAGCATACATAGAGGTTATCATTTTCATGCAAAAGTCAAACATGTAAATATGATCATTCAGCATCTAGGAACCCAACAATAAAAAGCACATGACCTCTGTCTGTTTGGTCCATGGTCCATCAGGGTCAATGTTATCAATGACTTACACCATGTTGATGTTCAGCGAAAGACTCCTCATTACTACCAAAGCATTTCATTAAAATGCTGAAAGTCCAGTGTTTCATTCTGTCTAGTTTGTCCTAAACACACTCATTAAGAATGGTGGGTCATTTTTACATAGCTCGGTCAGATAGGCAGTGAACAGCTGTTTTGTTCCTGCAGCCTTTGTCCCGGTGAGACCTAGTCAACTAACTAATGACACAGAGCTCCTTTACATCACAAAACATGAACGTGGATATATCTGGACGAGGGAAAACGTAGGGAAGGTAAAATTAGCCCTGAACAAATGAACAATATGGGACTAGGTCTTCCTGGCATTAATTGTCATCTAAAGAGTACGGTTCATTACATTACTATTAAAGGGTTTGACAAAATATATTCTCTGCTCATTGGGGTATGCACGCTTCGTTATCTTCCTCCTTTGATGTAAAAATGTATAAATAACGTGAATTACGATAGCGGTGTGTCTATGAGCTATTCATGTCAGATGGATTCAGGAAGCCTATTGGCCGAGACGTTATCAAGAGGTTCACATTGCTTAACAAACCTTTTGTTCTCCTTGAATAAATGAAGTCATGAAAATGATATAAATTGATATCAAATGAATAGCGCGGCCGAAATGGAGACATTATAATTTGATTGAATTGTAATGAAAGTAACGATATTAATTATTCAAGATGTATGTGTTGAATATTATTGAATACGTCTCCATGCAAAGTTATTTGTGGTTGGAGGTTTGCCCCACATTTTATACTGTATTTAGATATCAGGGACAGCTATGCAAGAGAGCCTCCAGCAAACATCTGCTCTCACACACATGCATGTACTTTAAACAAACAGACATACTGTACGTATGCTCACATACACACACACACACACACACACACACACACACACACACACACACACACACACACACACACACACACACACACACACACACACACACACACACACACACACACAGAGACAAAAGACAGATGGAGACAAAGACTTCCGTTTGCATGTGTGTGTTTAAGAGAAAGAGTGAGAGAAAAGGAGAGAGAGAGAACGAGATGGAGAGAGTAAGGATGAACAAGAAATTGAGAGACAGAGACAGGACTCGGGTGGACAGACATGATTCCCCCAGGTGCATGTTGGGTAAGTCTTGGATAACTAGGAGTGACAGGGAACAGAAGGAAGTGATCTCCTCTCATGTCATATCCTCTATCTCTTCTTACTTCCTGCCCACTGTCAACAGGACTTTAAACGGGTGTTTGCTGAATTGGGACGTCAGGAGCAACCAACAGAAGGATTTGTTACACCCAATGACGCTGGTGGAGAGACTCTAAACTGGTGTGTGTGCTGTTGCGTTTTACATGGTGTGGTGTGTGTGTGTGTGAGCACGCGTATCTGTGTGTGTCTTCCAGCATGCTGTGGACACACTAACATGTTATCGTCCAGGGTTAGTGGGGACTGAGCTGGTGAGTGAGAGACAGCCTCTAAAGTCCTTAGCTCCAGACATCCAGCAGCCATACTGAAGGAATAAGATGAAGAAATAAGATACACAACCACCTAAAACATCCAGCAGCCATACTGAAGGAATAAGATATACACAACCACCTAAAACACCCAGCAGCCATACTGAAGGAATAAGATTCACACAACCACCTAAAACACCCAGCAGCCATACTGAAGGAATAAGATATACACAACCACCTAAAACACCCAGCAGCCATACTGAAGGAATAAGATACACACAACCACCTAAAACACCCAGCAGCCATACTGAAGGAATAAGATTCACACAACCACCTAAAACACCCAGCAGCCATACTGAAGTAATAAGATACACAACCACCTAAAACACCCAGCAGCCATACTGAAGGAATAAGATATACACAACCACCTAAAACACCCAGCAGCCATACTGAAGGAATAAGATATACACAACCACCTAAAACACCCAGCAGCCATACTGAAGGAATACGATATACACAACCACCTAAAACACCAAGCAGCCATACTGAAGGAATAAGATATACACAACCACCTAAAACATCCAGCAGCCATACTGAAGGAATAAGATATACACAACCACCTAAAACACCCAGCAGCCATACTGAAGAAATAAGATATACAACCACCTAAAACACCCAGCAGCCATACTGAAGGAATAAGATATACACAACCACCTAAAACACCCAACAGCCATACTGAAGAAATAAGATACACAACCACCTAAAACACCCAGCAGCCATACTGAAGGAATAAGATATACACAACCACCTAAAACACCCAGCAGCCATACTGAAGAAATAAGATACACACAACCACCTAAAACACCCAAAAGCCATACTGAAGGAATAAGATACACACAACCACCTAAAACATCCAGCAGCCATACTGAAGAAATAAGATATACACAACCACCTAAAACACCCAGCAGCCATACTGAAGGAATAAGATACACACAACCACCTAAAACACCCAACAGCCATACTGAAGGAATAAGATACACACAACCACCTAAAACACCCAGCAGCCATACTGAAGGAATACGATATACACAACCACCTAAAACACCCAGCAGCCATACTGAAGAAATAAGATACACAACCACCTAAAACACCCAGCAGCCATACTGAAGAAATAAGATACACAACCACCTAAAACACCCAGCAGCCATACTGAAGGAATAAGATACACAACCACCTAAAACACCCAGCAGCCATACTGAAGAAATAAGATACACAACCACCTAAAACACCCAGCAGCCATACTGAAGGAATAAGATACACACAACCACCTAAAACACCCAACAGCCATACTGAAGGAATAAGATACACACAACCACCTAAAACACCCAGCAGCCATACTGAAGGAATAAGATATACACAACCACCTAAAACACCCAGCAGCCATACTGAAGGAATAAGATATACACAACCACCTAAAACACCCAGCAGCCATACTGAAGAAATAAGATACACAACCACCTAAAACACCCAGCAGCCATACTGAAGGAATAAGATACACACAACCACCTAAAACACCCAGCAGCCATACTGAAGAAATAAGATACACAACCACCTAAAACACCCAACAGCCATACTGAAGGAATAAGATACACACAACCACCTAAAACACCCAGCAGCCATACTGAAGGAATACGATATACACAACCACCTAAAACACCCAGCAGCCATACTGAAGAAATAAGATACACAACCACCTAAAACACCCAGCAGCCATACTGAAGAAATAAGATACACAACCACCTAAAACACCCAGCAGCCATACTGAAGGAATAAGATACACAACCACCTAAAACACCCAGCAGCCATACTGAAGAAATAAGATACACAACCACCTAAAACACCCAGCAGCCATACTGAAGGAATAAGATACACACAACCACCTAAAACACCCAACAGCCATACTGAAGGAATAAGATACACACAACCACCTAAAACACCCAGCAGCCATACTGAAGAAATAAGATACACAACCACCTAAAACACCCAGCAGCCATACTGAAGGAATAAGATATACACAACCACCTAAAACACCCAGCAGCCATACTGAAGGAATAAGATACACACAACCACCTAAAACACCCAACAGCCATACTGAAGGAATACGATATACACAACCACCTAAAACACCCAGCAGCCATACTGAAGAAATAAGATACACAACCACCTAAAACACCCAGCAGCCATACTGAAGAAATAACATACACAACCACCTAAAACACCCAGCAGCCATACTGAAGGAATAAGATACACAACCACCTAAAACACCCAACAGCCATACTGAAGGAATAAGATACACAACCACCTAAAACACCCAGCAGCCATACTGAAGGAATAAGATAAACAACCACCTAAAACACCCAGCAGCCATACTGAAGGAATAAGATACACACAACCACCTAAAACACCCAGCAGCCATACTGAAGGAATAAGATACACACAACCACCTAAAACACCCAACAGCCATACTGAAGGAATAAGATACACACAACCACCTAAAACACCCAGCAGCCATACTGAAGGAATACGATATACACAACCACCTAAAACACCCAGCAGCCATACTGAAGAAATAAGATACACAACCACCTAAAACACCCAGCAGCCATACTGAAGAAATAACATACACAACCACCTAAAACACCCAGCAGCCATACTGAAGGAATAAGATACACAACCACCTAAAACACCCAGCAGCCATACTGAAGAAATAAGATACACAACCACCTAAAACACCCAGCAGCCATACTGAAGGAATAAGATACACACAACCACCTAAAACACCCAACAGCCATACTGAAGGAATAAGATACACACAACCACCTAAAACACCCAGCAGCCATACTGAAGGAATAAGATACACAACCACCTAAAACACCCAGCAGCCATACTGAAGGAATAAGATACACAACCACCTAAAACACCCAGCAGCCATACTGAAGGAATAAGATATACACAACCACCTAAAACACCCAGCAGCCATACTGAAGAAATAAGATACACAACCACCTAAAACACCCAGCAGCCATACTGAAGGAATAAGATACACACAACCACCTAAAACACCCAGCAGCCATACTGAAGAAATAAGATACACAACCACCTAAAACACCCAACAGCCATACTGAAGGAATAAGATACACACAACCACCTAAAACACCCAGCAGCCATACTGAAGGAATACGATATACACAACCACCTAAAACACCCAGCAGCCATACTGAAGAAATAAGATACACAACCACCTAAAACACCCAGCAGCCATACTGAAGAAATAAGATACACAACCACCTAAAACACCCAGCAGCCATACTGAAGGAATAAGATACACAACCACCTAAAACACCCAGCAGCCATACTGAAGAAATAAGATACACAACCACCTAAAACACCCAGCAGCCATACTGAAGGAATAAGATACACACAACCACCTAAAACACCCAACAGCCATACTGAAGGAATAAGATACACACAACCACCTAAAACACCCAGCAGCCATACTGAAGGAATAAGATACACAACCACCTAAAACACCCAGCAGCCATACTGAAGGAATAAGATACACAACCACCTAAAACACCCAGCAGCCATACTGAAGGAATAAGATATACACAACCACCTAAAACACCCAGCAGCCATACTGAAGAAATAAGATACACAACCACCTAAAACACCCAGCAGCCATACTGAAGGAATAAGATACACACAACCACCTAAAACACCCAGCAGCCATACTGAAGAAATAAGATACACAACCACCTAAAACACCCAGCAGCCATACTGAAGGAATAAGATATACACAACCACCTAAAACACCCAGCAGCCATACTGAAGGAATAAGATACACAACCACCTAAAACACCCAGCAGCCATACTGAAGGAATAAGATACACACAACCACCTAAAACACCCAGCAGCCATACTGAAGGAATAAGATACACAACCACCTAAAACACCCAGCAGCCATACTGAAGGAATAAGATACACACAACCACCTAAAACACCCAGCAGCCATACTGAAGGAATAAGATATACACAACCACCTAAAACACCCAGCAGCCATACTGAAGGAATAAGATACACACAACCACCTAAAACACCCAGCAGCCATACTGAAGGAATAAGATATACACAACCACCTAAAACATCCAGCAGCCATACTGAAGAAATAAGATATACACAACCACCTAAAACACCCAGCAGCCATACTGAAGAAATAAGATACACAACCACCTAAAACATCCAGCAGCCATACTGAAGGAATAAGATACACAACCACCTAAAACACCCAGCAGCCATACTGAAGGAATAAGATACACAACCACCTAAAACACCCAGCAGCCATACTGAAGGAATAAGATACACACAACCACCTAAAACACCCAGCAGCCATACTGAAGGAATAAGATATACACAACCACCTAAAACACCCAGCAGCCATACTGAAGGAATAAGATACACACAACCACCTAAAACACCCAGCAGCCATACTGAAGGAATAAGATATACACAACCACCTAAAACATCCAGCAGCCATACTGAAGAAATAAGATATACACAACCACCTAAAACACCCAGCAGCCATACTGAAGAAATAAGATACACAACCACCTAAAACATCCAGCATTCATACTGAAGGAATAAGATACACAACCACCTAAAACACCCAGCAGCCATACTGAAGAAATAAGATACACAACCACCTAAAACATCCAGCAGCCATACTGAAGAAATAAGATATACACAACCACCTAAAACACCCAGCAGCCATACTGAAGAAATAAGATACACAACCACCTAAAACACCCAGCAGCCATACTGAAGGAATAAGATATACACAACCACCTAAAACACCCAGCAGCCATACTGAAGGAATAAGATACACAACCACCTAAAACACCCAGCAGCCAAACTGAAGGAATAAGATACACACAACCACCTAAAACACCCAGCAGCCATACTGAAGGAATAAGATACACAACCACCTAAAACACCCAGCAGCCATACTGAAGGAATAAGATACACACAACCACCTAAAACACCCAGCAGCCATACTGAAGGAATAAGATATACACAACCACCTAAAACACCCAGCAGCCATACTGAAGGAATAAGATACACACAACCACCTAAAACACCCAGCAGCCATACTGAAGGAATAAGATATACACAACCACCTAAAACATCCAGCAGCCATACTGAAGAAATAAGATATACACAACCACCTAAAACACCCAGCAGCCATACTGAAGAAATAAGATACACAACCACCTAAAACATCCAGCAGCCATACTGAAGAAATAAGATACACAACCACCTAAAACACCCAGCAGCCATACTGAAGGAATAAGATACACAACCACCTAAAACACCCAGCAGCCATACTGAAGGAATAAGATACACACAACCACCTAAAACACCCAGCAGCCATACTGAAGGAATAAGATATACACAACCACCTAAAACACCCAGCAGCCATACTGAAGGAATAAGATACACACAACCACCTAAAACACACCCAGCAGCCATACTGAAGAAATAAGATTCACACAACCACCTAAAACACCCAGCAGCCATACTGAAGGAATACGATATACACAACCACCTAAAACACCCAGCAGCCATACTGAAGAAATAAGATATACACAACCACCTAAAACACCCAGAAGCCATACTGAAGAAATAAGATACACAAAGTTACTATTTCTAACCACTGTCCTCTTAACCCCACTGGAGTCTTCTGAACCATGTTGAATATAGATCTGACCACACTGGAGTCTCCTGAACCATGTTGAATATAGATCTGACCACACTGTGGTCTCCTGAACCATGTTGAATATAGATCTGACCACACTGGAGTCTCCTGAACCATGTTGAATATAGATCTGACCACACTGTGGTCTCCTGAACCATGTTGAATATAGATCTGACCACACTGGAGTCTCCTGAACCATGTTGAATATAGATCTGACCACACTGTGGTCTCCTGAACCATGTTGAATATAGATCTGACCACACTGGAGTCTCCTGAACCATGTTGAATATAGATCTGACCACACTGTGGTCTCCTGAACCATGCTGAATATAGATCTGACCACACTGTGGTCTCCTGAACCATGCTGAATATAGATCTGACCACACTGTGGTCTCCTGAACCATGTTGAATATAGATCTGACCACACTGGAGTCTTCTGAACCATGTTGAATATAGATCTGACCACACTGTGGTCTCCTGAACCATGCTGAATATAGATCTGACCACACTGTGGTCTCCTGAACCATGTTGAATATAGATCTGACCACACTGGAGTCTCCTGAACCATGTTGAATATAGATCTGACCACACTGTGGTCTCCTGAACCATGTTGAATATAGATCTGACCACACTGGAGTCTCCTGAACCATGTTGAATATAGATCTGACCACACTGTGGTCTCCTGAACCATGTTGAATATAGATCTGACCACACTGGAGTCTCCTGAACCATGTTGAATATAGATCTGACCACACTGTGGTCTCCTGAACCATGCTGAATATAGATCTGACCACACTGTGGTCTCCTGAACCATGTTGAATATAGATCTGACCACACTGTGGTCTCCTGAACCATGTTGAATATAGATCCCCTGGAGCATCCAGTGTACACCCCTGTCTGTGGAGCAGGTCCACCCTGTCTGTCTCTCCAGGAACCTACCGATGAGTACTGCCCCTGGACATCCCTGTTAATCACTCAACCCTAAACAAGCACTTCTAAACGACCTCAGTGAGGAGACTAGAGACAGACAGAGCACACAGCCAAACAAGGCCCTCAGGCCCACTACCAATCTACTGGATGTCCCAATTAACCTTCCATTTTGTCATTTTTTTTTTTCTTGTGTGTGTGTGTGTGTGTGTGTGTGTGTGTGTGTGTGTGTGTGTGTGTGTGTGTGTGTGTGTGTGTGTGTGTGTGTGTGTGTGTGTGTGTGTGTGTGTGTGTCAGACAACCAGTTCCATATACTAACAACAGAAGTCATGCCCTG